>NC_079216.1:67661917-67861968 GCF_029633865.1 Lampris incognitus
TTAGCGACACAAGCTGTCCAGCAGCAAGACGGTTTCGGTGAGCGAACCACGACAATATCGTCGCTCACACGCCACCGTCACGTCCGAGGCCACTCTGCCCGCAACTATGTTTGAGATGGACACGCACGTATCTTGCCTTTTCCCGGAGATCTTGGCCATTATCTTCAGCTACCTTGACGTTAAGGACAAAGGAAGAGTGGCCCAAGTGTGCGTGGCCTGGAGAGACGCGTCCTACCACAAGTCTGTGTGGAGGGGGGTGGAAGCCAAGCTCCATCTCCGAAGAGCGAACCCGTCCCTGTTCCCGAGTCTGCAAACGAGAGGGATTAAGAAAGTCCAGATCCTCAGCCTCAGGCGAAGTCTGAGCTACGTGATCCAGGGGATGCCGCAAATCGAAAGTCTTAACTTATGTGGATGTTTCAACCTCACGGACAACGGACTCGGACATGCGTTTGTACAGGACATTCCATCCTTGCGGGTTCTCAACCTTAGTCTCTGCAAGCAGATAACGGACTCCAGCCTGGGGAGAATTGCTCAGTATCTGAAAAACCTGGAAGTGCTTGAGCTGGGGGGATGCAGCAACATCACCAACACAGGCCTGCTGCTTGTTGCCTGGGGCTTGCACAGACTCAAGAGCCTTAACCTACGCAGCTGCAGGCATGTGTCAGATGTGGGGATCGGGCACCTTTCCGGGATGACTCGCAGTGCTGCAGAGGGTTGCTTATCGCTTGAGAAGTTGACCCTGCAGGACTGCCAGAAGCTGACTGACTTGTCCCTCAAGCACGTCTCAAAGGGCCTAAACAAGCTCAAAGTCCTTAACCTCAGCTTCTGTGGGGGAATTTCAGATGCAGGTATGATACACCTGTCACACATGGCCCACCTGTGTAGCCTGAACTTGCGATCATGTGACAATATTAGTGACACAGGAATCATGCATCTGGCAATGGGCTCTCTCCAGCTATCCGGCCTCGACGTGTCCTTCTGTGACAAGATCGGTGATCAGAGCCTGGCTTACATCGCCCAGGGGCTGTACCAGCTCAAGTCCCTCTCTCTTTGCTCCTGCCATATCAGTGATGATGGAATCAACAGAATGGTGCGCCAGATGCACGAACTTAAGACCCTCAACATCGGGCAGTGTGTACGGATCACGGACAAGGGGCTAGAGCTTATAGCAGACCACCTGACACAGTTAACAGGGATTGATCTGTATGGTTGTACCAAGATCACTAAAAGAGGTCTGGAGAGAATAACGCAGCTCCCGTGCCTTAAAGTCTTAAACCTGGGACTATGGCAGATGACTGAGAGTGAGAGAGTTAGATGAACGCTGTTGTTTAAATAGTGCGTTTAATCTGTTGTGTATAATGTTCTCTCTCCTGTATACTGTATGACTGCCAATACCTGTTGTTACCTTTACCTGCTTTGCTGACTAAAACCTCAAAGGGAATCGGCATTAATCATTCAAATATAGAAGGCTTGAGCATTCACCTTTTCTGCGATATTACACTCCTTGTTTCAGTAATATTTAATTCTTGCAGGCTCTGTTGCTGTACTTTGGTTGTCTCACTTTGGCCTAGGCAGAGTTCTTCTTAGCTAGCTACCTCACCCATTAGAGACAGGAGTGCCTACCACCACATTGCATCTGAAACTACATTGCATATTTTTCTGAGTGATTATGGAGTTTTTGATACTCATGAAGATCTAATTGCTAAATAATACCTAGTCGTTGTAACATATCTCAGAAAGGCAGTAGTACCTTAGATTGAAGTTTTGATAAAAACAAATTCTTTCCTGATATATTTTTTGCCTATGTAACATATTTTTTGTATTGAATGATTTGTCCTTAAAATTTGTACTTCAAATTGAAGTGAGTTGATTGCTCTTGTTTTTCTGCCTATATCCGTTTATTTGGCAGTTTTAGTTTAGCCAGTTTTCTATATCTGAAGAAATACCGTATATCAGATATGCCATGTCAACATGACTACATCAGGGCAGTTGCCTATATGCAAACTCTTATACTGTACACCAACCCTCCTCCTCCTCCTCCTGAAGAGCTTTCAAGGAAATAGTGTTGAAGTATTGTTTAAAAAACAGTAACTTAAGATTGTTTTATATTCACACAGTAGTGATATTTATGAATAAAGATGGTAAATATGTTTCATTATTTGCCTTTTGTTCTGTTCGCTGCAGTTGCGAGCTCCAGGTGTGGTTCTGAAGCGTCACGTATGTGATGTGGGAACCAGGGCGGAAGCGTCTGTTGAGCAGGACTCACCCTGAGAGACTGGGAGCATGTTGGCGAAGCTGAGTCGGTGGTGCTGCTCTGAGCTACACCTTCAGTGTAAAACTGGGGAGATTTTACGAATTAGAATGTTTGAAATAACGACTGAGTCCACAAAGACATTTACACACAGTTACCCACAGCCAGGAGACGAGGTGGAGAGTGTTTGGCGTCAACTGGTTACTCTCACTGCAAATGAACAACTATTCTCTTGCCTTGGTCACCTTTCAATTATCAACCCATTTTAACACGTCCGAAACAGTCTTCATGTGTTACAACCATTTTTAACAAAGATATTCCTGTGAAATGTCTCAGACAAACAAACTTGGATTTACTTTGTTTTCATTTCAGTTTAAATATTTTAACAGTGCAGACAGTAATACCTAAAAAAATATAATGGTAATATTAAACATCTACATTAAAGTCTGCAATATTAACACAGCTATGTTATAATCCTGTGTCAAGTAAATTCTTTACACAGCCATGATATATGGTGTGGAGACAGTGGCACTGATGAAAAGACAGGAGGTGGAGGTGGCAGAGTTGAAGATAAGATTTTCACTGGGAGTGATGAAGGAGGACAGGATGAGGGACGAGTATATTAGAGGGACGGCTCAGGTTGGACGGTTTGGAGACAAAGCAAGAGAGACAAGATGGAGATGGTGTGGACGTGTGGAGGAGAGATGCTGAGTATACTGGGAGAAGGATGCTGAATATGGAGCTGCCAGGGAAGAGGAGAAGAGGAAGGCCAAAGAGGAGGTTTATGGAGGTGGTGAGGGAGGACATGCAGGTGGCTGGTGTGACAGAGGGAGATGCAGAAGACAGGAAGAGATGGAGACGGATGATCTGCTGTGGTGACCCCTAACGGGAGCAGCCGAAAGTAGTAGTAGTAGTAGTAGTAGTAGTAGTAGTAGTAATAGATTAAAGTCTGCAGTATAGTTTGGTGGAATCAGCCCTTGTGTCTTGAAAGCAGTCAGTAAAACCCTTAAATCATTTCTAACCAAACATAAAAAGTCAGATGTCTTAACGAGGGAAAATGGCTAATTGCTGTTTTTTGTACAGGCAGAGGACATTAAAGACACGAGACTGATGCCAGAGTGACGTTTCAGTCTGAATAGATAAACATGAATGACTGGCTTGCTCAGGAAAGTGCCGTCATGTTCTCAGCTGTATGAAGCAAGACTGCCACTCATTCTGTCTTCTTATGCTGTCTTTTCATTCTGTCTTCGCCTGTTAATTCCTTCCAACGCCTCGTGCTCCGTTTCAAAACGTCTGAAACGAGTCGTGCAGATTTTGGTTTGTGCATTGTTGTCAACCAGGAGTGTATATCATGTCACTATCATGTAACATGTCAATATCATGTCAATATGAATGTTCGCTTTAGCTTCACAATGGGGGAATCCCAATTTTTGTAGTTTTTGTATAAAAACTACACATTTAAGACTGATAAGATATTTATTTACATACATACAAAATGCAAATACTCACAAACATGTCTGTTTTGCTTTCTTTTTTTTTAGTTTGATTCTTCTTAACACGAACAGACAGAAGGCAGTACATTTCTTTTACCCACGCAAAAGAAAGTAAACAAAATGTGTCATCATGGAGTGGATAGAAGCCCCGTATCAGCTCTGTGTTCCTGACAGAAGTTAGAAAAAGAAAGATGACGCGACATTAAGGCAAAGGCAGGGACACACAGGCCAGCCAGGGAACCGAACACTGAAAAGATACTTTTCTTTCACATAACGGAGGGAAAGACGGGTTAAAAGAGACGAAGATGAGACGTTACAAACCCAGCAAGGGGCCAGACACCAACGCAAAAGAAAGCATCCAACTTGGGCCCCTTTTCCACTACATGGTACCAGCTCGGCTCGACTCAACTCGCAGTGTCGTTTTGCATCACCGTACCAGTACCCCCCCCCATCACTGTACCAGTAACCCCTCATCACTGTACCAGTAACGCCTCATCACCGTACCATTACACCCTCATTACCGTACCAGTACCCCCCCATTACTGTACCAGTAACCCCTCATCGCCGTACCAGTACCCCCCCATTACTGTACCAGTAACCCCTCATCGCCATACCAGTACCCCTCAGTGTAACTGGTCTGCAGTGATTTTGGTACCTGCTCCAGTTTTTTTGGAACCTCGACTAAGGTGGTACCAGAAAAGTGATGACAGTTACCAACATGTCGGTACCTTCCAGTAATGGAACACGAAAAAAGGCGAGTCGAGTCGGTACCATGTAGTGGAACAGGGGCATTAGGTCCTCCAGAGTCAAGTAAGCGGTATATTCAGAATGAATGAGCCACATTTTAACTGATTAGTTCTGATCAAGTTTTCAGTCTTTCTGATGTTACATCGAGAATTCTCTTACCACTTTATCCACCGTGCTGGGGTCACTCATCTAACACCGGTGGTCTGTTTCTGTGTTGGGGTCACTCAGTTAACACCGGTGGTCTGTTTCTGTGTTGGGGTCACTCAGCCAACACCAGGAGTCTGTTTCTGTGTTGGGGTCACTCAGCCAACACCAGGAGTCTGTTTCTGTGTTGGGGTCACTAAGCTAACACCGGTGGTCTGTTTCTGTGTTGGGGTAACTCAGCCAACACCAGGAGTCTGTTTCTGTGTTGGGGTCACTCAGCTAACACTGGTGGTCTTTTTCCGTGTTGGGGTCACTCATCTAACACCGGTGGTCTGTTTCTGTGTTGGGGTCACTCAGCTAACACCGGTGGTCTGTTTCTGTGTTGGGGTCACTCAGCTAACACCGGTGGTCTGTTTCTGTGTTGGAGTCACTCAGCCAACACCAGGAGTCTGTTTCTGTGTTGGGGTCACTCAGCTAACACCGGTGGTCTGTTTCTGTGTTGGAGTCACTCAGCTAACACCGGTGGTCTGTTTCTGTGTTGGGGTCACTCAGCTAACACCGGTGGTCTGTTTCTGTGTTGGGGTCACTAAGCTAACACCGGTGGTCTGTTTCTGTGTTGGGGTCACTAAGCTAACACCGGTGGTCTGTTTCTGTGTTGGGGTCACTCAGCTAACACCGGTGGTCTGTTTCTGTGTTAGGGTCACTCAGCTAACACCGGTGGTCTGTTTCTGTGTTGGAGTCACTCAGCTAACACCGGTGGTCTGTTTCTGTGTTGGGGTCACTCAGCTAACACCGGTGGTCTGTTTCTGTGTTGGGGTCACTCAGCTAACACCGGTGGTCTGTTTCTGTGTTGGGGTCACTAAGCTAACACCAGGAGTCTGTTTCTGTGTTGGGGTCACTCAGCTAACACCGGTGGTCTGTTTCTGTGTTGGGGTCACTCAGCTAACACCGGTGGTCTGTTTCTGTGTTGGGGTCACTCAGCTAACACCGGTGGTCTGTTTCTGTGTTGGGGTCACTCAGCCAACACCAGGAGTCTGTTTCTGTGTTGGGGTCACTCAGCTAACACCGGTGGTCTGTTTCTGTGTTGGGGTCACTCAGCTAACACCGGTGGTCTGTTTCTGTGTTGGAGTCACTCAGCTAACACCGGTGGTCTGTTTCTGTGTTGGGGTCACTCAGCTAACACCGGTGGTCTGTTTCTGTGTTGGGGTCACTAAGCTAACACCGGTGGTCTGTTTCTGTGTTGGGGTCACTCAGCTAACACCGGTGGTCTGTTTCTGTGTTGGGGTCACTCAGCTAACACCGGTGGTCTGTTTCTGTGTTGGGGTCACTCAGCTAACACCGGTGGTCTGTTTCTGTGTTGGAGTCACTCAGCTAACACCGGTGGTCTGTTTCTGTGTTGGGGTCACTCAGCTAACACCGGTGGTCTGTTTCTGTGTTGGGGTCACTAAGCTAACACCGGTGGTCTGTTTCTGTGTTGGGGTCACTCAGCTAACACCGGTGGTCTGTTTCTGTGTTGGGGTCACTCAGCTAACACCGGTGGTCTGTTTCTGTGTTGGGGTCACTCAGCTAACACCGGTGGTCTGTTTCTGTGTTGGGGTCACTCAGCTAACACCGGTGGTCTGTTTCTGTGTTGGGGTCACTCAGCTAACACCGCGAGTCTGCTTCTGCATGCAACAGAGTTTAAAATTCGTACACCTTCAGCAAGGTACCGGAGCTGAAATGTGCTTTTTGAGCCCTGTGCAGGTGCGAGAGGTTCTCAAATGTGGAATGTCTGGTAGCAATCCTCTCCACCAGCAGCAGGCCACGGTTGGACAGCTTTCTCCTCTAACCCGGCACGGCCTGTCTCTCGACAACATCGCTTCCAACACCCTAACACAATTCTTGACATGAAACAAACAAACAAACAAACAAACACTGGAATCTCTGGATAGTAATACAATTACATCACCTCATGGTGAACAAATATAAAATGGTTAGAAATAAATGTCAAAAAGTATTCTCCCATCACACAGTCACGGTTTTAAAAACATCTGTAGTTCACACATTATTTTGACACTTACAAAATGTATTTTTTGACACATTTCCTCCCCATGTCTTTACTCAACATACTTGCATGACAGCCACTTTGTTCAGAGCAACTCGCTCCTCCAGATTCTGTGCAAACATTCAATGCATATCCATATGGTAAACATTTTTTACATATATATATATATATATATGTATGTATGTATGTATGTATGTATGTATATATTTATATATCTATAGAGCATGACTTTCTGAAAGTTATGGCAGTACTGTCACACACATTTTGTCTCAAAGACAAAATTAAACACACACAGACGACCACTGCACTGCTTTTAACTTTTCAGAATTTTTTAAAGAACGCACAACATCTTCCACTAAACTGACCTGTACTCAGTCACTGTACGCGTTTATTATCGACTTATATACAAACTGATCTAAAAAGTCAAGATCTGCGGGAAAGTGATTTTCACTTCGTGTGAATGTGGTGCGCCAATACGGTAATCAAAAATCTCAGCCCTGAAGATTTAAAAAAAAATACAAGAAACTGACATCCCTTGCATTTTATAAGTGATGTGAAAAATACAAGAGAGGGGCATCACTTGCATTTGTCAGAGATTCAGTCGAAACAATAACTACCTGGGCTACATGTGACGTCTGTAGAAATGTCTGTAGATGAGACTGAAAGTTAGTGGGTCAGATCAAAATGCTTACATCATGCCTTAGCACCAGTGGTACAGAGAAATAACACCTCTGCATTAGGTCCAGTACTGATCTCTGTGCATGCTCCAAGGCCACTAGAACGTTCTGAAAGAAACAACATTGCATACCTCAAAAACAAGTGGACATTGTGTGCAAAACCGTTAAAAAAAAATCAAACATTGTCCATGAATAAAACCCTCTGTCTCTCTGTCTCTCATCCTAACTTGAGAACATAGTGCATAAATAAAGCCTTCCTTCTGACTTCTGTCAAAGTTCAGACCAGGATCCACTGCTAGAACGCCTCACTCAACCCCCCTTATAATGCATGTACCAAACCCCCCAACATATGTGATAAAACCCACCCAGAATCTAATCCTGGCTAAAGGACAGGTCCAAAACTCTCAGTTGTGACACGTACTTTATGCAGAACATGCGCAGGTTTTTGGTTTAAAGCGGTGATTTCCAAGTGGTCGAACGAACGGACACCAGTCGCTGTAGTTCTAGCCAGTCTGAAGCTGCTAGTGTGTAACTTGGCAACGAACAGCCACTGGTCCCTAACAACTACTTTGGAAAACACTGTCCCAAAAAAAAAAAAAAAATCAAAACAAGCATCTACTACATGTCTCCGAGACTCACCCACTGAGCACAGTTACTCTCCATTCTCCTCAGGATACTGAGGCTCCCCCTTCCTCCAAAAAGTTTCCTTCCCTACGTGCATAATGAATGATGAACTAAAAATAAGAATAAAGGGGAAGAAGAAGACCTGATGAGGTGTGTGGATCATGAGATTTTACTTGACCTGAGGGCAACTAGGCGGAGTCACGTTATCTAGAGATACATGAGACAGAAAAGTAAAATGTCTCCTGGATTAAAGGATGAGGAAGAGGAAGTGGAGTAAGAGCTCAGGGATGCCGGACACCAGATGATGTACCCCCCTCCCCCTTTCCCTTTTAAAAGGGCCTGTCCATGTGGTGGTCTGATAAAGAGCGCCTGGGCTACACTGAGCTTTTGTCTGAAGAGAACGGGTTGGACGGGCCGGATCAGAGGTCAGCATGACTCCTCCAGGGCGTTGACCACCTGCTCCAGGATATCAGGGCAGTAGTCGGCGATCTGCTGCAGCACCGAGTTGGCGTACTCCTGCAGCTCTCCACTCTCCCTCTCACACACCTCCAGCTCTCGTTCCAGCTGCGGATGGACACAGGATAAGTTATATTCTTACCGGAGCCATTTCTGGCCAACTGTCATGTGACCTTAACGCAAACATTCTCAAATCGAACCCGGTGCCTTCTCGTCATCTCTGATGGAGCAAGTATGCAGTAGCTATGTTAGAAAACATCGACAAGAAAAACAGAATCAGTCCTGTGTTAAGTTATTCATCATAAAAAAAGGCCACTGCAAGCATCCTCGCAGTTAGGCTGCAAACTGTTTATCGATATACCAACACTTCCTGACAGTTGTCTTCATCTGTTTTAGCTCAACATAATCATTGGCCACTTGACCCTGTTGAAGACGACTGATGAAACATGACTATGTGCTGACCTTCTTTGTAATATTCTACTGTACTTTCCTGCACCCCATCACTTTTTTTTTTTTGCGGATTTTTTTTCTCTCCTTTTCTCCCCAGTTGCATCCGGCCAATTGCCCCACTCTTCCGAGCCGTCACGGTTGCTGCTCCACCCCCTCTGCAGAGCCGGGGAGGGCTGCAGACTACCACATGCCTCCTTCGATACATGTGGAGTCGCCAGCCGCTTCTTTTCACCTGACAGTGAGGAGTTTCACCAGGGGGATGTAGCACATGGGAGGATCACGCTATTCCCCCCAGTTCCCCCTTCCCCCGAACAGGCGCCCTGACCAACCAGAGGAGGTGCTAGTGCAGTAACCAGGACACACACCCATATCTGACGTCCCACCCGCAGACACGGCCAATTGTGTCTGTAGGGATGCCTGACCAAGTCGGAGGTAACACGGGGATTCAAACCAGTGATCCCTGTGTTGGTAGGCAACGGAATAGACCGCTACACTACCCAGATGCCCACCTCACCACTTTTCCCTGTTATTCATTCTCAGTATCTAAATATCCCATCACTTCTGAGAGAGAGAGACAGAGAGAGAGAGAGAAAGTGTTCCTCCAGTACTTGTTCGAGAGTCATCTTTTGAAGCTCCTCCTCCCAGGCCGGGGGGTCGCTGTGATGGTAGTGAGAGGGTGGCGTGAGCTGACTGAGGATGCTGGGGTCGCGGTCGTGGCAGAGGTCAGTCAGGTGTGCGATGTAGAGCTTGAGCTTACTACGGTTCTGTGACAGGGCTAGGAGAGGGGGGATCATCTGCCAGGTGGGGAGGTGCGGTAAAAGAGAAACAAAGAGAGTAGGGGACAAAGCACAGAAGATGGATATGAACAAAAGAAGAAGGGATGTGGAAAATGGATAAGAAAAGAGGAAGAAAAATTGACATGGACTTTAGGTGTAATATTGTTGGTCGAGATGTGTAATGAACAAGCTGCTGTATTGTCATCACGGTGGATCAAATGGGGATGTGAAGCAACCATGCAGCAGGTCTCCATGAAACGCCAGAACAAACTCAACACAGATTAAATGGTTTACACCGGAGAAATCTAAAAAGTAAATCAAAGCACTGCCATCTGCATGCACGGCCGGCCATCGAACACATCTGCAAACCCTCCATCTTCACTTGGTGTATAAAAATCACTTTATACACTCCAGTAGTAGTGCATTTAGTATTTGTTTATTATACATGAATAGATGGAAAAAGTATCTAAGTATCTAGTACTAGTAATTATGCCACTCTATGTAAATGGTCAGTAAATGGCTGTGGTAATATACGAAGTACACAAGCCCAGTAAGTGGTATCATCCAGTTCAATACTGGTTTTAGCAGGTGTGAGGCATTATGGGTAAGGGGTTGTTGATGTTGGGAAGTCCAGTCATGTACACGTCAGTGCCAGGGCCGTGGCCTGCTCAGTCATGTACACGTCAGTGCCAGGGCCATGGTGTGCTCAGTCATGTACACGTCAGTGCCAGGGCCGTGGTGTGCTCAGTCATGTACACGTCAGTGCCAGGGCCATGGTGTGCTCAGTCATGTACACGTCAGTGCCAGGGCCGTGGTGTGCTCAGTCATGTACACGTCAGTGCCAGGGCCGTGGTGTGCTCAGTTAAGATGCTGTAGTGTGAAGCAAGAGACTGAGCCAAGATAGAAATCATCTCATCCTCTCAGCCTGAGCGCACACACACTGATCCCTTTCCTGTAAGCCGCCGAAGGGCAATCAATTTAAACGGTATCGACGCCCAGAATGAGTGGTGAGACTTGCCCTCTAAATTAATGAAAAGAACAAAACAACAACAACACACCCACGATCAACAGAAAAAAGGCATAATGTGACACGGCGGAAAGAACAACACAAGAGCAAAACACACGAATGAATGGAAGACAGGAAGATGAGCGAACATGCCATGAAAAAGAGACAAGGACAAGTTGATGAGTCTGGCATTATGTAGGTGCTCACCCTTCTGAACAAATTGGCTGAGAGACAGAGAGAGAGAGAGGGGAAGGGCAAAATGTTGCCTATGCCCAAATACCCTCCTCATCATCCTGTTGGGCACAGGTGAAGCCGTTGGCAGCAGTGGGAATGAATACTTGGTTAGTGTGTATACAACCAACAACACATGGAAGAACTATCTGGGTTTATCTGTCAGAGGAAGACACTGTTGTTCCCTAGAGTTGCATGTGATTTAGACAAACAACTTTGTTAACAACACTTTAATATTAGTTCACACCCCCCCCCAGAAAAAGAAAATAAAACTACTGACAGGAATTACAGAAATCCTACAATATCTAAATTACAGCAACGCCAGCAAAGTAGACCAAGCTGTGAAGGGGCCAGGCAAGCTACCTGATCTGGAGAGGGTTTATGATTGGTTTGGTCAGGGGTGGTCTTCAGATGGTCATCCTCGTAGTTGTCTGCCATCAGTTTCATTCGGTTTTGAGTCTATAAGAGAAAGCAAAATGACCTTGTTATATTGGAAGAGAAAAAGGATCCATCCATCCATTATCCAAGCTGCTTATCCCAACTGGGGTCACGGGATGCTGGAGCCTATCCCAGCAGTCATTGGGCGGCAGGTGGGGAAACACCCTGGACAGGCCGCCAGTTTATTACAGGGCACACACACACACACACACACACACACACACACACACACACACACACACACACACACACACACACACACACACACACACACACACACACACACCTAGGGACAATTTAGTATGGCCAAGTCACCTGACCTACATGCCTTTGGACTGTGGGAGGAAACCAGAGCATGTGGAGGAAACCCACACAAACATGGGGCGAACATGCAAACTCCACACAGAGGCCGACCCGGGACGACCCCCAAGGTTTGAACCCAGGACCTTCTTGCTGTGAGGCGACCGTGCTAACCACTGTACCACTGTGCTGCCGAGAAAAAGGATGTGATAAAAATAAAAAAGACTGAATGGCGATGATAAGGTTAGATGAGAAGGAGACAGTAGCAGTGACTTCTATGTTTGCCCACTGACAGGCAGCAATGTGGCCCCATGGTCTGAAAATTAATCTTGAATTTTTCCTAAAGTTTAATGAGGCCATAGAGTAGAGCGCCCCCTGCCCCGGGCTGCCCCATTTGGTGAAATGTGTGTATGACAGACACATATAAAGGGAGCACTTAAACGGGTGGCAAAAATCCCGAATATTTACAAGCAAACAAATGTCCTATCAGATGCTTCCTATTTCTGGCATTTTTATCAAAATATCCAATATTCAAATCATACACACTTTTACAGCTCTTCATTGTCATGGTCAGCATAAGGTAGGACTTCCTGAGCACACTGATACGGCACATAGCATTCTGTATGTTCAACATAGCAACTAAGTGCAGAAGAAGCAGACACTCAGCTTCAACCCTGTGTTTCTGTTGGGCACTAAGGGAGACGCTGACACAACGTCACTGGCATTTCTGTTTCCTGATGACTGGACCTCTTGGATTCGGGTCGCTCAAACACCACTGCAGCTACACGTATCATCACTGGTACTGGTACAAGGTAATAACAGCGATTTAAGATCGTGGTTTTAAATAACACGTTTGTTGTCACAGGGACAGGCTTTCTTATTTACTGAACTGTTTCACCATGTGGCCTGTCACACTGCGGGCTACGATTAACCTTAAAGCAACACCATAATCCCAGTGGGGTAATTGGCCAAGGACAATTGGGGAGAAAAAAAAAAGGGGGGGGGGTCAAAAAATAAGAAAAATAAACATTATCTTAGCAGCCAGAAAAAAAAAAAAATCAAAAATCTAACAATATGTAGATCTCCATTTAAGCTGAGCCTTGAGCAAACACTGAAAACACTTGCAGATGTTTTGTTCTATCAGAGCGAAACTCTGTTCCCTGCTGACAGTGTTTGAGATGTATTTGCTGAAGCGTCAGTCTACATGGTGACATTTCATTCAGTATTTTGCGGACAGCTTTGCCATGCTCAGCAACTGTTTTCGGTGTGTTGTCCCAGCCATCTAGCACCGATAGATTACAGAGCATCCATACTTTTTTTCCCTGGCTGATAAAATCAATCCATCACCCATTTCATCTAACAGATGACTTCCTGTTTTTCTGTTGTTCTCAGGCCCACTGGGGGAGCCATCGTGCATTTGATGCCAAACATCAACGCTGATGCAAAACTTCAACATGAAGTGTAGTAAAAGAGCTTCACGGTCAGGGAAACAGAGAAGATGCTGAATTAGAAAGAATTTTTTTTTTGTGTGGACCCCCCCCCCCCTTTTCTCCCCAATTGTATCTGGCCAATTACCCCACTCTTCCGAGCCATCCTGGTGGCTGCTCCACCCCCCCTGCTGATCCGGGGAGGGCTGCAGACTACCACGTGCCTCCTCCCATACATGTGGAGTCACCAGCTGCTTCTTTTCACCTGACAGTGAAGAGTTTTGTCAGGGAGAGGATCACGCTATTCCCCCCAGTTCCCCCTCCCCCCCAAACAGGTGCCCCAACCGACCAGAGGAGCCGCTAGTGCAGCGACCAAGACACACATCCACATCCGGCTTCCCACCCGCAGACACGGCCAATTGTGTCTGTAGGGCGCCTGACCAAGCTGGAGGTAACACGGGGATTCGATCCAGCGATCCCTGTGTTGGTAGGCAATGGAATAGACCGCCACGCTACCTGGACACCCCAAAAATCAACATTTTGACAAAACTATTATTTTTTGCAGCAATTGACCATGCGTTTCCAACCAATACAATCTACAGTCCCTGGAAACACCTTTATTCTCAACCTTCATTGCAGCAGTGGTGAGCAGGAACTTGATTTATAAATAAAAGCCACGATTTCCATAGTGAGTATACAAAACACTAATACAGCATGACTGCATGCGTGCTATCAAAGCTAACGCCCGCTGTGACTTGAGACTATGTGAAGGCCTTGACCCAAACGCCACCACCGGCATGACCCCCCTACCTGCTGTTTGAGCTGTTGCACCAGCCTGTCTTTTTCTCGCTTCAGCAGAGCCACTTCATCTTGGGTTTTCTTCTTCTTAGAGGAGGACAGCTCCAGTAGAGCAATGTTAGCATCCTTTTCGCTAATCGCGGCCAACAGCGCCTCCTGTCTGTTAGGCGAGAATAAAACATGATGGCATTTCACCACACTGGTAAAGAGCTCAGTCATCATTTATTATGGATGGCACAGCATCAGCCTGTTGACAGGAAGACCAAAATAAGCTGACATTTACAGCAGGCAGGTTGCAAATCAATAATCTACAGTTTCTCCTACCTCACATTTGTGTTTGTGTGTGTGTGTGTGTGTGTGTGTGTGTGTGTGGTTTGTGTGTCAGCTGGAGGTGCAGAGCCTGCAATGACTTTGCCACATCAGCAGCACACCTGAAGGGAGTTGGTTAACCCTCGATGGATGTCTCTCCCTGCTGTGAGATGGACACTTGACAAACAATGGATGCACCAGACCCAAGAGCAGCATTATAGATCACTGTAGACATTATAGAAAGTACTGGAATCAATTCCATGTTGGTTTGCAGTGAGACTAAGACTGGATTCCAGGATTATTGGCTCAATTTTAGGCCCAATTTGCCTCCCTTGACAAGGGTGGGGTGGTCCTGATTTGAGAGTGCACAGAAATCACCATCTTCCGAAATTATCCTGAAGTGAAAGGTATCAACAGATTCAGTCTTTAGCCTCCATCTAGGCATTCATTTATCCCGGTTAATATCAAACATGTCTGATATTTATATTAACAACTGGAAATCCTATTGTGCGGGGGGGGGGGGGCTATGAATTCTCAAGCAGAAACCCACAACAGTCGGTGAGAGTGAAGCAAGCAAGTTTTGTTGCATTTAAAAAAAAAACGTTTTTCCTGCAAAACAATGCACAAACAACAAGCCTGACAAATTGTGTCTGACTGTCAACCTCCGTGTCTGTTTTGCTATTAAGTCAGGTTGGCTCACAAGTCTAAATCGAACTTTCATTTTCTATTATCAGTGCATGAGTAGTATACGGGGGTAGGACAAGAAAAGTTCTCAACTTCTTCTTACCCCTTTTAAACAAGATCATATTATTTGAGTTGCTTACATGTTGCCGATGATTTTGTTTGTTTATTTGTTTTTATTGCTTATGTTTTCTTTAACATGTTCAATAAAATTGATTGATTGATTGATTTATTGACTGATTTCTATGAGATCCCCGGTTCTGAGTCTTTTTTTTCTTTGATTGTTAATGGTGGTTGATATCCAAAGCGTTGCCTTACCGCCAACTTCTAGTTTAAAATAAAACCATTCTGAAAGTCAGGACTGATCATTCGTGTAATGTTTAAGTGTGCGATCCCCCATCTTGGACTAATCAGCTGGTGTGCATGTTCCAATGATTACAAGACCAAAAATCTGTGAAATGTTTTCATTATCTCATCTCATCTCATCATCAGCCGCTTCTCCGGGGTCGGGTCGGGGTGGCAGCAAGCTAAGTAGGCCACTCCAGACGTCCCTCTCCCCAGCAACGCCCTCCAGTTCCTCCTGGGTGATCCCAAGGAGTTCCCAGACCAGACTGGACATGTAGTCCCTCAAGCGAGTTCTGGGTCTACCCCAGGGTCTCCCCCCAGTTGAACATGCCCGGTAAACCTCCAAAGGAAGGCACCCAGGAGGTATCCTAATCAGATGCCCGAACCACCTCAATTGGCTCCTTTCGACGCGAAGGAGCAGCGGCTCTACTCCGAGCTCCCTCCGGATGTCCGGGCTCCTCACCCTATCTCTAAGACTGAGCCCAGACACCCTACGGAGGAAACTCCTTTCAGCCGCTTGTATCCGCGATCTCACACTTTCGGTCACTACCCAAAGCTCATGACCATAGGTGAGGGTTGGAACGAAGATTGACTGGTAAATTGAGAGCTTTGTCTTCCAGCTCAGCTCCCTCTTCACCACAACAGTCCAGTACAACATCCACACTACTGCTAATGCTGCACCAATCCGCCTGTCAATCTCCCGCTCCATCCTACCCTCACTCATGAACAAGATAATGTTTTCATTATGTTAGTAATTTAAAAGTCCTCCAGTATGTACCCAGCCCAACTGCAATGAGGTGGTCTGTGACTTGTTAAGTATATGTGGTGCTGGGGTCCATGAAACTAGGGCATTCAAGTTACGTCAGACCATCCGTCTAACCTGTGATTGTGTATAACCTACTTCATCTCCAGCACCTCCTCTAGGTGTTTCCGGCGCTCAGCTCGCAGAGTGGTGAGGTGGGCCTCTTTCTCACACAAAGACTGCTGTGTGGAAGACAGTTTGGCCCTCATGGACTCCAGCTCCTGCTTCACCTTCTCCATAGCTCCCAGCAGCTCCTCCATCTGGAAAAACACACACACCCAGAACACAAAGACACACACACAATAATGTAAACTTGACCACATAAAAATAGATGCCCTACATTCATTAGTAAAAGCTTCATGCTTTTTTCATCTATTCTTCAGATCAAGACACTTTTCGACTGCTCTCACAAGGGTGGCAGCAGCAGAATTAGCATATGTTGTTGGTAAAGGAGTACTTCGGACACTGGTCGGAGCAAAAAAAATTCACTCATTACATTTTATTTGCCTGCTATTTACTTTAAGGAGCACGTAAGTGTTATTAATCCATGCTAATAGTGTGCTACAATTATAATTTATTGACCAAATCAGTGAATAATTCAATAAGTGCTGATAAATTAGCGGTCATAGTTCAAGCACCATTCAGTCTAACAGCAGGTAAATAAAGTAACACTTAACAAGGAAGTGTTGCTGAGAACTGAATGGGGGCTGGGGTTCAAAACACACTTGAAGTGGTAACCTGGGCTCATACCTTAGACCACTTAAGGTGGGCGTGGTCGAACTCATGCATTGGTTTGAGTGAGTGCTTCTGACAGGCATTGTGTAGCAGAGAAAAAACAGGAGAAATTGACAAGCAAAGACAAAAGAACTTAGAAAGAAGAGAAAGCCAGGGAGGAAGAAAGGATCTTGAAGAAACGAGGTGACATAACACAACAGACGAGCAGAAAGAAAAAAAATCTGGGTAAGAAAAGGTGGGTTTCTTTTCTGTGGTCTTTTAAAATGAGTGTGTAGGCACTGCATGTGTCAGCCGTCCTGCAATATGATGAATTTTTCTTTGTATTGTGTGTGTGTGTGTGGGTGGACATGTACCTGCTTTTCCTGGAGTGACCTGGCAGCCTCTTCCTGTGCCAGCACCATCTCTCTTTCGGCGGTGATCTGAACACTCTCCCTAAGGGCCTCCTCCAGCTCCTCGATGCGCTCAGTCTTCTGACGCAGGGTGTCCTGCAGCCATGCAGGAGGGACAGCATGTTGGACAGAGTCAAAGGGAAGACAAAGAGAGACTGTTAAAGATGAGCTGAGAAAGGGTATGTCATCGATTGCCAAGCAACCATAAGTGCATTCGCAGATGTGCATGCGCCAACTTCAGGCTGACATTGGATAAAAGCAGTAATCCTGCCTGACTCAATCTGCTCTGAATTTTCCCTCATCCTTCATCATGCTTATGACTACCACCATTTCATTTCAGCTGAATTTTTTTTCTAAATCATTTTTTTACCATTTGCTCTTCAGATTTATGCCGTTATGTTTGGTCAGTACTCCTCACTAGACTCCTTTGCCTAGACTCTGTCATCTTGTCTCTATCAAAACAAGTTACGCTGGGGGCGTTTGGGTAGCATGGCGGTCTATTCCGTTGCCTAACAACACGGGGATCGTCATATCAAATCCCCGTGTTACCTCTGGCTTGGTCGGGCGTCTCTACAGACACAATTGGCCGTGTCTGCAGGTGGGAAGCCGGATGTGGGTATGTGTCCTGGTCGCTGCACTAGCACCTCCTCTGGTCAGTCGGGGCGCCTGTTCGGGGGGGTGAACCGGGGGGAATAGCGTGATCCTCCCACGCGCTACATCCCCCTGGTGTAACTCCTCACTGTCAGGTGAAAAGAAATGGCTGGTGACTCCACATGTATCAGAGGAGGCATGTGGTAGTCTGCAGCCCTCCCCGGATCAGCAGAGGGGGTGGAGCAGCCACCAGGGTGGCTCAGAAGGGTGGGGTAATTGGCCGAGGAAAATTGAGGAGAAAAAGGGGGAGAAAAAAGCCCCAGTTACGCTGAGTGAAAGAACGTTGGGAGTAAAACGACTACTTTCAAATGATGTTAATTGGTCAGCTATCATTAGTAGGAACACAGTAATTGTTGGTCAAATTAAAAATAAAATAACGGCTTGTGAAACTGAATATTCTTATTGTCCTTAACTGCATCACAACCATCCAAAATCACAGAAAGTTGGATTAGTTCATGTGGACACAACGTTTATTGAAACGTTTTATCATCATCTAAGTGACCTCTTCAGTCTCAACTGACTGCAGGTGTCCCCACCCTTATAAACAATACAGTGACTGCAGGTACCCCCACCCTTATAAACAATAGTGACTGCAGGTACCCCCACCCTTATAAACAATACAGTGACTGCAGGTGTCCCACCCTTATAAACAATACAGAGATTGCAGGTGTCCCCACCCTTATAAACAATACAGTGACTGCAGGTATACAGTGGTATAATGACCCAAACCAACCATCAGTTTCATATGCAAATATGTGTGACCATTAACCAGAGTTACAATGGCCATGTGGACTATTCACAGAGGATTTGGGAATGTTTGCAATCACAGCATTTCGTGAAACTGATGGTTGGTTTGGGCCATTATGCCACTGTATCGTTTATAAGGGTGGGGTACCTGCAGTCACTGCATTGTTTATAAGGGTGGGAGTACCTGCAGTCACTGCATTGTTTATAAGAGTGGGATACCTGCAGTCAGGTGAGACTGAAGAGGTCACTTAGATGATGATGAAACGTTTCTCTCAATAAATGTTGTGTCCAGATGAACTGATCCAGTTTTCTTTGATTTTCTTACCTGGGCTATTGAGTATGTATCAAGACAAACCTATCCAAAAGATTAGCTTTCCCGTCTCATCCATTTTTAAATCTCCTTCATTCTGTCCCAACCAAGTCCTGTGGTAGAACCATCTTCCAGAAATCCAATGTGAATCTTGAGAGCCACTCAATTCCATTTCCACTGTCACCCCCTAAACATGTCACTCTCTCTCACACATAGACACACATGCACGCACGCACGCACGCACGCACGCACGCACGCACGCACGCACGCACACACACGCACTCCTCACCTTGACTTGTTGGGAGTTCTCAGACATGTTATCCTCCCTCTTCCGGGCTTCCTCCATCAGTCGAGCATTTCTGCTCTTCTCCACCTGCTCCTTGTGCTTAAGAGATGCCACTTTCTTCGTCTGGTCCTTCATCTGCCTAAAGGAGCACCATGCGATAGAGTAGGCCGGGGTTAGATAAAAGTCTTAGTGTAGAGAAACCATAGGCTAGACTCACACCCTTGTATCAAACCAATGGCCAGAGTAAAGGACCTGATATGTCTGGGTACATAAAATCCACATTTGCCCACACTGCTGTGGAATCTTCAAAACCAAGCTAGGAAAGTTGTCAGGCTCACGTTTGTGATTATAATTCCGTATGGTTGGGATGCTATCCAGTTACAATGTGCATATGAGCAAAGTAAAACAAAACCATTCCTGACCATTTGAAATCAGATCAAAATACCAAAACAGTAAATGCAACTGTGGCCTTAAAGTCCTGCTTTCCAGAGTAGTGACACGGGGCTGCTACGAGTCCCACACAGACCCAACTCAGGTGAAAGAGAGAGAGGTGGGGTGGGGTACTAGGTGAAAGAAAAGAAATGATTGAGATATGAGTAGACGGAGTGGAAAAGGACTGGACAGAGAGTAGAGTGTGACGCTCGTGGCTTATGAAACAGTGAGGATTGCAGAGGATTGGAGAACGCTACAGAGATGAGGGATGAGAGGTGGAAAGGGACAGCATTCTGAAGAAGCATACAAGAGTGACTTGGCCAGAGGAATACAGGAAAGGGAGAAGGTTGAGGGGATGTGGATTACTAACCTGGAGGCCAAACTGGTGGGGTGATACGATTTCCAGTGCAAAGGTAAGAAGTGAGAAGAGAGATACACAGATTCAGACACCAGGAAGATGAGAAAAAGGAAGCAGAAGACCGAAGACGAAGAGACACTTAAACTGATCGACTTTAAACTGGCGTGTTCCTTCTGCTCACACACACACACACACACACACACACACACACACAAACACATTGAACCTAGTGTATTGAAAGCCATCTACGCACACACACACACAGACAGACAGACAGACAGACACACACCTCTCCAGCTCATTGATCTTCTTGTCCTTGTCGTTCTTCTCATTCTCCATCTCTCGGAGGATCTCCAGCAGGCGGTCTACTTCGGCCTGTGCTTTACCAGAATCCTCTTTGTGGCGGGCCACTTCCTGCTCTAGGGTACTGATGCGCTCAGCCAACTCGGTGTTGGCCTGAGCCTCTAGAGCAGCGGTCTGAGCCTGACAAGGAACAGGACACAAGTCAGTAAGCATCTCATAATCTATTACAGGCAGACTGATTCATATTTTCAATTTCATATTTCTTACACTCCCTCATAAAACATTCAGCAGTGTCATATTGTACATTAAGGGAGCCAATGGAGCTCCTAGAATGCTTAATCATCCCTCACCCTCTTGAGTTGGTTCTCCAGTTTGAGGCACTCCTCCCTTTTCTGCTCCAGAGCAATCTCCAGACTCTTTAGCTTGGAGTCTTTCTTCAGCCCTGAGGAGGCCAGTGAGGAGGCATGCTCCTTAAGGTCCAGTAGAGAGGTCTGGACATACACACACACATACAAAGAAAAATAGAGAATACCTCACTAACTCTATGTTCTCCCTGAATGTGTCATTCCTATATTGAGACTGAAAATATTTATGTTTACAGACAAACTAACAGAGGGAGCTAACAAATTGAAAATATTTCACATCTGTGGTACGCTTCTGTGACTTAACATTCCATGACTCAGTGTGACTAAGAAAAAGAAAAAAGAAATGACTAAGAATCCTTTCAGTCAGCTAGCAATTGTAAAAACTGAATCATGCTGCATGTGAGTTTGCCTGTGTGCAAACACGTTCCATCATGTGTTTCACACCTCCCTGTCTGACAGGTCTCCCTGTAGTGTGCTCAGTCTCTCCTTCAACTCCTTCAGCTCTTTCTTGCTCAAGTCAAGCTCCTCTGTCCTCTCCCGGTCGTCTCTGTCTCGCTGCTCCTTCAGGCGTTCAATGATCCGCTCCTGGGACGAGGGAGAGGAGACTGTCATTCACACTGGCCTCACATACACATGACAGCAGGTGTATGCATTCAGCTCATGCTCAAACACACACACACACCTTCTCCGCGAGAGACTCTTCCAGTGTGGTAAGAGCAGTGTCAGTGTTGGAGGTGTCTGCCTGGAGAGACTTGACTCTCTCCTTCAAGCTGCTCATCTGCTTTTCCTTGTCCCTCAGCTGCTCCTGTAGATTCTCTATCTGAAGAGATGACACGAAATGCGCCCACTGTCAGTCACAACAAACACCAAACAGTGCATACTACATTCGATGCCAATTATGTGGTGTTGTTATTTCTGTGGATATCTCGTACAACAATCGCACAAGACTGCATCCCTCATCTGAACTGCTAGGCTCTCACCTTCTTCTGCAGCACATTAACCTTGCGCTCCTTGACCTCAAGCATATCCTTGAGGTCGTGGATTTCCCCATTGAGTGTGCCCTTCTCCTCTGACATTTCCTGGATCTGTTTGCTCTTCTTATTCAGGGTTGCCTCCTTTTCCTCCAGCCGCAGGCGCAGGGCATCCACCTGACCAGAGGAGGGCAGTAAGGAGCAGCTAGAAACAGGGACGCACTCTTGAATTTTCTGCTTGTTAATCTAAATAAATTGGTGGTGAACAGGCCAGTTCTAAACAAGTAAGTAGCTGTTTCTATGTCATTTATTCTAGCGCCTACTGTACTTGGTGGAGGAAGTGAGGGTGTAGGGCTTTGCCCTCCTTTGACAACTACCTTCAAACTTCCCTTGAACATGGCACTAAGGGTCCATCAGCTCCAACAGAGCAGCCAGTATTGCAGTACTGTGTATAGCTCTATGGTATACACATAAATGTAACCTTCTTACACCATCGACCACTCAGACGTTACTTTAAACTTAGTTTGATTAAATAAGGGCTGCCGCTCTTGATAATAAAATTGACTATTTCAAAATATATTTACATTACAAAGAAAAGTAACAGAAAAATAGACAGCCAAATGCTCTGGCTTGCTGCCTTCTTCTGTGGCTGTGTCCTGTGAAGAGGGCAGCAAGTCGAAACGTTTTGAAATAGCAAATTATATCATCAAGTGAGCAGTCCGTGACTATTAAGATTTGTGAAATTCCTTGGGGCTTCGCACCTTGAAAGAAGTTGGCTACAGAAGTTTTGAGAGCACACTGTCTACAAACTGAACCTGAATAAGGGCTGGGGGAAAAAAACAAATCAAAGAGCCTGGTGACATGCATTTGCAAGTCCTCTGGGTGAGAGTGCTTGAATGTTTGTAAGTTTGTACCTCTGTCTGTAAGATGGCTGCTCGTTGTTCCTTGGCTGTTAGGGATTCTTTGAGGACTTCGATGTGCTGCTTGCTATCTGAAAACTGGTTGGTGAGTGTCTCCAGCTTGGTCTGAAGACCGAGCATCTCAGTGTCCTTCCTTGACAGGTCCTGCTTTACCTGCTCCATCTAAAAAGGACAAGAGAACGCTGAAGTGGGCAATGAAGAGGAAATTGACGACAGTCCCTTGAAGTTTGTTTGCTAAGGTCAGCAATGCCGTCACACAGATGCCCTCTTTCCTCTGGAAGAACAGCAAGACCGTCACCTTTTGAATGGTGAATTGCCAAGCATTATTTCAAAGCTCAGAATTACATGGGCTTTGTCAAACGATGGCTTGGCAAAGTGAATACCCATTTTTCAAATTGTTCCAGACCTTGTTCTTCATGAACTTTGTATGGCTGCGGTAGACCTCCATCTGCTTCATCTCCTCCTGACGCTCCTCGCAGCTCAGCAGACCGTTGGACTTCAGCATCAGCAGCTCCTCCTCCATGTCCCTCAGACTGCGCTCCATCGAGTTGATTTTAGCATCCTGAGAGGGGAGGACAGAACACACTATGGCATGTGGCACACGTGTGAGCATACACCTCCGTGCACACACATACAAACACACATAGAGCACATTTCCCTCAACACAACCCTCACTTTCATGTCGATAACAGTCTGTAGAGCCTTCGTTTTGGTGGACTCAGGGGTTCCTTCGTAGCGGCGGTGCAGCTCCTGTTGGAGGAGGAGAGGAATAATCCGCGGCAGGGTCAAAGTTTGTTGGATCAGTTTTTGGCCACACAAAGACAAAAAAACAAGATTACTTGAGAACTGGTCAACTAAAACTACATAGGAATCTCTTTCATGGCATCCCAGGGGAGTTACCTCTCTTAGAGCACCAATCTCTCTGTCTCTCTGGTCCAGCAAACTCTCAAGGTGGTGCCTGTGCATCTCTGCGTCAGCCAGTCTCCTGGTCCGCTCCTGGTCCTCCTCTGAGGCCTTGGCAGAGGGTCCTAGAGCAGCAATTTTAACCGGTTACATCCCCTTTTATCCTCCGGAGAGACATCTATTGGTTGAGTACAGGTATTTTGTCCTCCTCATTAGGGGATGCAGTTGACAGAGTTTATGTGAGCATGATTTGGATTGGCAAACAAATGACATGCTCTCCCCTCACAGAACAACTACGTTTCCCTTGGGCCTTTGAGCAAGGCACTCAACTCTCAATTGCTCCAGTAAAGCTGCTCAGTGACCAACTTTCGAAGGCTGATTTCACTCACTAGCTCCCATGTGTGAATGTGTGCACTTGTATGACAGGTGATGTTGGAAAATGAGTATGAACACTTTATATTAGAAAAGGTTTTTTTTTTTAAAGATGAACCTTTTCAGTCCTTTTGTATATTCATGAGGAGCTCTGTTAGCTGGCCATTTGGTGCTTCACTAACATTGATTAACCCCAGTCAGAGCTCAAACCCACCTTTGCTCTGCAACATCTCCAGCAGCTTCTTGATGGATTCATCCCTGGCCCCCAGCGTTTGCTTTTGAGTGTCGATCCTCAGCTCCATTTCCTCCAGAGTCTTCCTCAGGAGGAACAGCTCTTTGGCCTGCCGCTCGTGCTCAACGTGCAGCCGCCTGTAGTTCTCCTCAGTGGGTTCAGAGGTAAGGGTCAGGTCATGGCCCTGGCTGGCAGGGTCCTGCTGGAACAGCTGATTCAGGTCCCTCTGAATCCTTAACTCATCCTGAAGGGCCTGCAGAGTCATCTGGAGGTGCTAGGGACAGGTAAGGGAAAAATACAAGTAAATATGACCATAACGCTCATACATTTATCCATCTGTTTTACAACATATACTCCAAAATGAATTTCTAGGGTTATCTAGAATGATGGGAAACAGGCTGATGGGAGTGTGCTCATGGACCACAGTAATTGTAAAGCCACAAGGGACTACAAAAATACCACCCCTGTTTGGATTAATGGCTCCTGGTGGAATATTGTATTACAGCTGCTGAAGATCAGCCTCTCATCATGTCTATGATTTTAGTGATGCTCTTGAGAGGTGAAACCGTCATGGCCGAACCTTGTGGACAGTCTTACATTTCATGCCTGGTGAAATAGAAGCGGTGAAACACAACCAGCCTGGTATAGTGTTTCATTGTTTGTGGCATTTGATGCCACAGGCACTTGGCAGAGCTGTTTTGAGATAGAAATACAATGCCGTGTTACACTCTCTGGCTTGAACCAGCTGTGAGCCTTTTCAGACAACACAACAAAGAGAGAAGTCAGTGTCTGCCTCCGTTTCTCTCGACCTCCAGCCCCCTCTCTCGCCTTCCTTCTTCTACTCCTTCTCCATTCTTGCGCCTCTCATTATTCTCAACATCCACCTACCTATTCACACCTCACTTCTCCCCTTCCAAAACTCCCTTCCTTTTCTATCACCTCTTCCACCTTGTGACTGAGGCTGACTCACCGCTGTGACTGTGCTGAACCGTACCCCCCAAACACACACACAAACACACACACACACACACATACTTTTCTTCTTCCTTTCTGCCTCAGGAGAGACAACAGTGAGGTGATGTAGAGTGAGGAGTGCATAACGAGAGATGTGGCGCACTACTATTCCACACAGAAAAGTGTGCTCTAATGCCCCTTTTCCACTGCATGGTACCAGCTCAACTCCACTCTACTCTATTCAACTCTACTCACTTTACTTTTTGGGATTTTGTTTTCCACTGCAGAAAGTATCCCCTCACGGCGAAACCCCGCTGGTCATTTGTGGGCATGTTGACTAGTTTTGTTGTTTTTTTTAAAGATTTTTTTTCTGTAAATGTTATATTTATATTTAATTTATTTTATTTTATTTATGTATAGTGGTATTTTCATGTCACCTTTTAGTATCGGCTCAGCTCACTTGGAACCTTGACGGAGGTGGTACCAAAAAAGTACCTGGTACCAGGTACTATCCCTAACTTTTAAACTAACTTTTTCAATACAAATAGATCCTTTGTTGTTGTTGTTGTTGTTGTTGCATGTATATCCTGCCCATTTTATCCCACAGATTCTTTTTTTGATCAAACCATCCTAAAGGAAACCTTGTAAGTGTGTGGAAGAGAGCTTTTAACTAGCACGTAAATTTCATCTGAGGACAAATGCCTGACATGCAATGTCCATGAAAATCAGTCAAATTAACCACTTCAATACAATGCATTACATGCCGTCGACACATAAAATGACAACAAGATGGGGCAAAATATTCCCTCAGTCACACATGCTAAGACACTTCCTACTTGAAGGAAAAGCACTATTGCTTTGACATTATCATTAAATATACTGATGATAACTGTGATGGCATTTTGAGGTTGATTTCGGATTCTCCGCAGATAGTACCTGGTACTATCCCTAACTTTTACCCAATGGAAAACCAAAAAGAGCGAGTTGAGTCGAGCCGAGCCGGTAACATGCAGGGAAAAGGGGCATCAGTTACAACACATAACAACCAGCACAGGTGCAGAGATACTGTATCTCCAGCTCTGGTCCTCTGCAGAAGTGTTACAGGTCAACCAAAAGGACCGATGCACATGTTCTCTAGCTCACAATGTTTTTTGTTTTTTTTTGTGTTTTTTTTTACACCACATTGTGTTTGCTTGACTCACTGCTCAACTGTCATACTATTTGATTAAGCGTCTATAACATTTCACAATATGACATGATAAATAGGATATCTTAGCCAAGTGGCAAGAAACGTTTAGCCAACAAGTAACAACCAATGGCAATTAGCAGAGTATCTGTCCGGCTTTGCTGGGAAGCGGAAGCTGACAGCCATTTCACAGCAAGCTGCATTTTGAGATGAGGTAATAGCAGTCACTTATCACAGAGGATGGGAGGATAAATGTCTTATAGTAGGGATTATGAGAAAGCTGTGGCCAGCATAGCAAGCAGACATCCATCAAAGGGATGCAAGCGTGCACATGCATACACACAACTAAACACACACAAATAACCAAGAAGTACAGACGCAAACACACGAGCACAGATGTACACGTTCATTTAGAGGCTTGCTCCATGAGCGGGCGGGCAGTTTAACAGAGGGGGTAATTAGCCAGATGCCTTTTTGGGTTTGTCTGTGCACGTGCATATGTCTTTGCTTGCACTTGCATTTGTGGGGGGAGGAAGCTAATATATGAAAGCAGACATCTTTAAATTAGAGCACCCACTGATTAGCCTCACACTAGCAGGGCATTACTGGGAATGAGCCCACAGCGTGATTCCGTGACTCAGCAAGAGCCAATACTTCAAATTATACACATCTGCCCATCCACTCCATTACAGTCATTAATGGATTAGACTTCTGGAAGCAGGCAGAGGGAGATGCTACACTACATGAGACTTATAAATAAAGAAAACGCTTTTTCTTCCTTTTTTTTTTTGCAATAGATTTTGCACAATTTCCTCAACATGTTGTGATTTGTGGTTTCAAAAATAAAACATTCTTCCAATCGTTTCACAGTCAAACGGTGAAAGGGAATCATATATTTGTATGTGCTTGCAAGGCCCACGCAGACAACCCAGAAAGGTGCTGAGCAGGGCATTAGCTTTAACGCCACGCCAGGGTTTCTCCCACCTCTACCTGGACAACAGTTGGAGGAAAACAAGTGAAAGGAGAATAGAAATGTGAAGGACAGCGGAGGTACCAACTAGACAAGAGCGTGTGATGAGCAGAAGCTAGGAGTGGACATGAGAGCGCTAAAGATCTAAGGCTGAGAATGTGTGCACCCATTTGAAGCTGCTCATATGAAAAGGCACTTGGTATAATCTAGTAAGCACAGGCGAAACCTATTAAAGGCCACAAACGCCTTGTTTTTGTTGTTGCATGTATATCCTGCCCATTTTATCCAACAGATTCTTTTCTTGATCAAATCATCCGAAAGGAAACTTGCAAGTGTGTGGAAAAGAGCTTTTAACTAGCACGTAAATTTCATCTGAGGACAAATGCCTGACATGCGATGTCCATGAAAATCAGTCAGATTAACCACTTCAATACAATGCATTACATGCCGTCGACACATAAAATGACAACAAGATGGGGCTAAATATTCCCTCAGTCACACATGCTAAGATACTTCCTACTTGAAGGAAAAGCACTATTGCTTTGACATTATCATTAAACATATTTGATGATAACTGTGGTGGCATTTTGAGGTCGGTTTCGGATTCTCCTCAGCGGGCAATTCACACATACCCAGGTTTTAGATTCTTTTATCAGGTTCACTACATCCAGAAATTGCTAAAACATATTGATGCTAAACCAATCATTAAATCTACACCGTCTTTGATCTATGAAGCATGAGCACATAGCTCTATATAAGAGGATTAACTTGATTTTCCTAAAGCTGCCTCTAACCTATGCAGCGAGAAGATGGAGGTGAGGGGGAGAGAAACACACTTGTCCTACGGTGGGCAAGCTGCACAACAAACAGAAATGGCTGGATAGCATTTTTTGGAGCCAAATATGTTTGACCCTTGACAACAGAGGATTCTTAAGCAACCTAAATTCACTAAAAAGGTCTAAGATGTTGTATTGATGTAAAGCCCACTGAGGCAAATTTGTAATTAGTGATAATGGGCTATACAAATAAAGTAAAATCGACAAACAGATCTGAAACTAAAACTGCATGGAGTTCAGAGACCATCATTACTCATTCATTAATTGAACAAAACTGTACTTAGCCAGAACTAAGAGTCTAAGATCCTACTATAGACCATTTTATTGTGTGCAAAACATACAGATAAAAAAATGTTTAATTTTGAAACACACACCTGTGTTTCATCTTGAATTACACGGTACTGTTCCTTCCACACAGTGATCTTGGAGACCTCATCTTTCCGAAGGGCTCGCTCCTTTTTCAGTTCAGGGCTCCAGAAGGTCTTGATGGAATTCATGGAGGAGCTCAGCTTGCTCTCCTTCACCTCCACTTCCCGCCGCAGCAACTCATTCTCACGCAGGACCTGAGCAAGTGGGATAAGCAAGCAACACAAAAAAACTAGGCATAACCAACCATGTCTTGCAGCCTATTTGAAAGACAAAGCTGTACCCTATATGTAAAAGCTGAACAAGATACCTCTTTGAGTTGGGCCTGTAGATCTAGTATGGTGTTGTCCCTGGCCTGTCTCAGAGAATGGGGCACAGTGGAGGCCATGTGATGATCCCCAAAAGCCAGGGCATCGCCTGCTATCATGCCAGCAGGCAGCACAGCGTTGGTGGGAACTGAGGTGGCAATGTTGGGGGTACTGGCTGCCACACCACCACTGCTGCTGCCCCTTGAACCATATGTCACCCTCTGCCTTCCCATCGTTGTCATTGTCCCGCCACTTTTAGGGAGGTGGTCGGCTGCAATGGCAACCTCGTTGTCACTCAGGTACATTGGTCCCGAGGTGGCATATGCTGCATTGAGGGACTGGATGTTCTCCATAGAAAGGGTCTTACCCCCTGCTCCTCCAGGACCTCCTCCGCTGCCTCCAGTGCTGTTGGTGCGACGGTGACCCATCCGAGGAGAGCGAGGAAGGCGAGGGGAACGGCCGGATCCCTGATTGCTGCTACTGCCCCCATCTCTCCCTACGCTGTGGTTGGCATCCCCTCTGCCAACAGAGCGGGCACTGCCATACATCTTCTGCTAAATAAAAGGAACAGAGCTGACTGCAAGACTTCAGAGTGTAAGTTCTCAAGGCCAAAGGTGTGGATATATTTAGCTGATTATTGAGTTGATAGTCTCTTATCACTGTTCAGTGAATGTAATGGTAATCCTGGTTCAATGGGAATCAGCGTGCACAATGAACGTGACAACTTTTTAGCTCTCTTGTTTTCTTATTCAGTGGCAGGGCTGCTGGATGTTCCTGTTCAGACTAGAGCTGCCATCCAGGTTTGCAAATGTCTGACACCAATCTGCAAGAAAAAACACAGTTCTACTATAAATAATGCAGTCTATCATACACAGTGTTAGTGTGGAGATGGTGCCAATTTTACAACTGGAGGTGTTAACCACGGGACACAGTAACACCAAGTAGTCAGCTTTGGCAGGCGGGTATAGAACAAAATAAACGATGAACATTATGTTGTTTTTTACGAGTTTGTAGAAGCTTCAGTGTATGAAAATGTTCCCAAATGCTTTAACCTTTTTGTAATGTCTAAATGACTAGTCAGTAACTCGGCCTTACATTTGCTAAAATAACATTGTCATCGAAAAAAATTCCGGCCATTTTGACAAATCTGAAGCATTGGAATATTCCTTCAGCTAATGGGTGGCGATCCCCTTCGCCTCAGAATTGCTCAGCAGGCTTGTAGAACCTGATAATGTAATAAATTCCCTATAATATAATAACCCCGATAATGTAATAAAATCTGCTCGAGTCAATTGAAAACGCAATAAAACCTGATAATGTAATAACTTCCTGATAATGTAATTAAGTGCATTTCCCTATAACGTAATAAACTTTTTACCAATAAAGTAATAATGTGTTACATTAACAGGACGTTATTAGGGTTAGGGTTAGCTATATTATATAGTTTATTACATTATCGGGAAATGCACTTTATTACATTATCAGGAAGTTATTACATTATCAGGTTTTATTGCATTTTCAATGGCCTCAAGTGCATTTTTTATCCCATTATCAGGGTTATTACATTATCAGGGATTTATTACATTATCAGGGGTTTATTACATTATCGGGGTTTTATTACATCATCAGGGTTATTGCATTATCGGGGGGTTTATTACATTATCAGGGTTATTACATTTTCCATGGTTATTACATTATCGGGGATGTATTACATTATCAGGGTTATTGCATTATCAGGGATGTATTACATTATCAGGGTTATTACATTATCGGGGATGTATTACATTATCAGGGGTTATTACATTATCGGTGATTTATTACATTATCGGGGTTATTACATTATCGGGGATTTATTACATGGTCCGGTTCTACCAGGCTTCTTCTTCTACACGTCTGGCCGGCGCCCTCCGTGGCCTCAGGCTAGCAAGGCTAACATGACGGCTAGCAGACTGCTGACTTGGCTACCGTTACGTGTAGTAGCGTGTGCGGCTAGCGACCCGGATTGAGACGTGAATAGTTTGGTTAATTCGTTAAGATTTCTTTCTCTTTTTCATACTCGAATCTCCGAAACGTTGTTTTCCAAGCGTGTTTTGGCTGCGGTTAAACACTGGCGAAGGAAAAGGGGGCATTGGACACATAGGTAGTGGTCACTCCCGAGGTGAGGGGGGGGGGGGTCCTCCCTGCCTCCCTCACCCCGGCGGCGGCGGCGTATAGGCGGACACCAGGACGGCAGCCGCCGGTGCAGAAACGCGCGGCCACATGACGGCTGAATTCGGGCGTTTCGGCCCCGTGTGGAGACGCGGTTTGTTGAGACCATCTTAAAGCATTTTTGCCCGATTTCCACATTGAGGCTGACGGGCTTTTGCTTTGGAGACACCCAAACCATATCCATTTTCCTCCTCCTCCTCCTCCTCCTCCTCCATTAAAGGGCTTCGCCTCTGTCCGTTTCATTCAAAGGCTCGACGGTCCAGCCAACACCGAGCGCGACGGCTCGAGCAAAGCAGCCGAACGTCAACGGCACCGCAAGGCGCCGCCGCCGCCGCGCCGCCAAACGCGGCCGGCGTCCCTCCCCGTTAGCGCGGCCAAGCCGAATCCCGTCCCCCCGCTAACACAATAGCCGCGATGGACGTTTCTCCACACTACCTTCTCCTTTATGCGGGCAGCTCGAAGCGGCGTCGGTGCTGGATCCCTTGGCAGATGGAAATCGGAAGCAAGACGGTCATTTTCTCCCAGTTCCTCGGCGCGTCCCTATCTCACTTTCCCATCTCTTCCCGGCAGCGGCGGCGGTCTCGGCGGCTCCGGAGAGCCAGGGCGCCTCGGTGACGTAAAGCCTGCGATGCGCGTTCACGACACTCCATCGCCACGCTTGAATTTCCGATGCGCGGCCACGACCGTATGGGGATAAAGCAGCCCCTGACCAGCGGCGGCTGGCCGGTACGGGGACCCCTTCAGATATCAGGGGAGGAAAATCTTCTCAGACATGTTAAATATGATTTAGTTGTATAATGCAAATAATGATGAAATAAAAGTGTTGTCAGTCTGTGAGCCAGTGGCGCCCCCAAGGGGTGGCCCACGGCCACCCTGATACTATCCCTGCGCCCCCCCCGCTGGCCCCCCCAGCCACGAGTCGCATATGCAGAATATGCTTCTGATTATGCATAATATGCTTCTATCTGATATTTTGCATCAGGTGCTGTTCATTTAAATCCATAATGTATATTTTTCTCAACTCTCATATTGACAGTTTTCCACTAGGCTATACAGGATACTGCCACAGCATCATAGAATTCCCGAAATTCAGTCATGGCTTTTGGTTTTGGTGTGCCACCCCAAGAGTTTCAGTGGCCCCATTTGGCCCCTCCGATGAAACATTTCTGGGGGCGCCGCTGCTGTGAGCGCCTGTCAGCAGCATTAAATGCTGGATCTAATGGTGTTTGGTTGGTTCCTGGCTGAATACATATACTTCCGGTCTGAATACATATACTTCCGGTCTGAATACATATACTTCCTGGGTGAGGGGCGCCGGCCAAACCATAACTTATGTAAGCCCTCGAACTTGTGGCGTGCAGGTAACCTGAGGCTGCTGTCTAATTGGTTTCTTCACATTTTCCAGGGGGCGCAGTCCTGTGCTGCCCAAGACACTCCCACTTTCATTGGCAGCGAATTGGTATTGTTTTAATGGTTATTGATCTAATGTGATTGGACAGTTCTCGTGGCTGTCATACATGTTCACACACCCCCACCACGCCTCGTCTCGACTGTCAATCATCCACCGTCTACCAGCCCTGATAACATCTAATGTCCTCCTTAATACCTCTGACTGTGTGGACTTTAAAGCAGCTGTCAGGTGGGCTGCGCCAAGGTACATTGCGCCCCCCCCCCACAATTTGTTTTTAGCATCAGCCGCCACTACAATGTTTTCAACAACCAAATGACAATAATAACATATATGTGTGTATAAAGTAATGCTTTGGGGCTAGATTTTGGAAGACCAAAATAAAATGGGGTCAACTAGAACTAAGATCCATGTAGTACAGTGCGGTTGTTCAGAAAATCTTTTTGATAACCACGACATATTAATGGGGGGGGGGGGGAATTTGGAGGCGATTTATTCACTGTACAGCCGAAAATGCAAGATTGCTGATCAAATGGAAGGTAACGTTGTTCAAATTACCCGTGAATGGTGCGGTTAGTCAAAATAACGCCACCAGAGGGCAATGTTTATCTTTAGGAATTTTACAATTTGTATTGAGCAGATTAAAGAGCAGGCTCAACAACGTTCAAATAAATTAGATGTGGGTTAGTCTTGGGTAACAACGCACTAAAAGAGTAAGGGTTTGCAGTAACCAATGGCAAATTTTAAAAAACACTACTAGGCATAATCAATAATCAATTTTCATATCAGGATGAATAGAAATTATTTTGGAAAACCCTCACATTTTACAACCAAAGCCATAAAACATTCTCAACATATGAAAACTAAAATGACATGTGTTCATGTAAAATATTACAGTGTTGAATCATTCAGAGGACATCATTTATGGATTTTGGACATTTGCTGCGTGATAATCAACATCCACAGAATTGAAGCCTCGAATGCCTTTGGTATTATTATCATAATAAGGAATCGCCTTTATTACATTACATTACATTACATTACATTACCTCTATCCGAGTAATTGTACTTATCAGGCTACCGTACGATAGAGGGAGCCTACTACATTTACCTTTAGCATTATATTCATCATTAGCAGTTAGAAAACATCTTTAACGTTCACCTTTATTAGTGCAAGATACCTTAATTTTATGGTGTTCAAAGGTAACCTTTTGTAGCAGACGTTGCTATAGGTTTTAATATGGAACTACTGAGATTACCAGTTATCATCAGGTGACAAGATCACTGGCTGTATCTTCCGAGGCCTTTAACGTGGGCGGTCCACTCCTGTTTGCCAGATCTGGGCCAGAACCAAGCCATAGCAATGCCGCATGTGCCATATTTGCCAAAGGTGGCCCATATGTGTTTTGTGATATTTGGGCCATATTCACCATTTACCACACGGGCCACTTCAGGGTCATATCCAGACCACATGTTGCCCAGAGCACCGCATCTTTGCCAAAAAAGGCCCACATTTGATTTGGCATATTTGGGCCATATTTGCTGTTATACATGTGGGCCACTTCAGGCTCACATCCGTTTTGTCAGGGCCAGAAGAAGACCATCAGTGCTGCATCATGGGCCCACATCTGGATGCTGTCTGGGAAGTGGAATCTGGTGTCTCTGCGGTGTCTCTGCAGTGAAATTGTACAGGAGTAATCCTCGAGTGAAAAAAATTCTCTCAATAAAGATATGAATCCTAGTATCACTTATTCTGTAGAAATAAGTGTCGGTCTTTGCATCAAAACAATGCCCGTTGTGTTGTTTTAAAGCAGATACTATCTTGACAAAATACAGGGCACGTATTAGGACATTCGAAGGACCAATGGGATTTGGGAAAAAGTAAATCCTGAAATCCCAAAATGAAAGAACGGTTTGTTGCCAACAATGAAATCAAGTGAAATCAGCTTTATGTGTATAGCCCCATATCACAAATGGCAAATTTGCCTCAGGGGGCTTTACAGCAACACAACATCCTGTCCTTGGACCCTCACATCGGCTAAGGAACAACTCTCTAAAAAAAAACCTTTAACAGGGGTGAACTAGCTTTACAGTTCCCCAAAATACCCCGCTTTATTATCAGTGCACACGTTCCTAACTCTCCGAACTCGCCACTGTTTCAAACAAATATAGGCTAAGTGGCGATTATGTATCCACACTGAAAAAGACACGTTATCATCACCTGAGCAGCTGAGCGGTCAGAAGTTGAGGGGATAGTCAGTGTACCGGCTGTCCGCTTGAAGTGTGCAGCTATTTGGCCAGTGAGGGCAGCAGCTTCCTCCACACCCATCACTCGTTATCGTTATTCTAAATATGAATATTACGCTTCATCCCTGGAAGAGTGGGGTTATGACGAGGGGATGACGGCGATACGTGAGCGCGCTTGGCAGCGTGAAGGGGGGGAATACACCTGTGTGTGTGATGAGGTCATCCTTCACCGGCGCACGCGCCTTGCAAGTTTGGGGGAAAAGCGTCGTTCTTCGGAACTAGAACGCCGATACAGAACCGCTGCTTTACCGGTCTGCGATAACCTTGATACGATGCGGCTCGACGGACATGCTCAAGTTGTGACCTTCCATTCACATTTCCTTTTTATGACACGGGATCTACTCGGCGGCGACGGCCTCGACGCGGAGACCCGTCAGTTATCGTCCTGAGGGGTGACGATATTGAGGTAAGTCCCAGTCCGCCACCCGGCGCCTCTTGCGCCACCCTCGGCTAGCGAGCCCGGCGGTGTTGTTAGCCGTAACCAGCGAGCCAACGATGCTAACCTAGCTAGGCCTGCGCTTACCTTCTTCTTTCTTTTTTCTTCTTCTCGCAAACTAACGTTAACTTGCGAACGTTTAGTTAATTGATGGGCTAAGGTTTCGTTAGTTTATCGCCAGCCTACGCCACCCGTAGCGCCTCACAACCTCGTCAGTCCGGCAGATACGAACGGAAGAAATGGGGGACGGCCAGGAGGCGGGTCTGGCTTTCTAGGCCATCTTGACGAAGACCCGCCTAGCGTTAGCCAGAGCAGCTAGCCTTCGTTAGCGGCTGCGCTCCTCCGGTCGAAGCGCGGCAGCGCTCGCTCCAACCGTTATACCGAGCGGACTGGCCGCGGTGGACTGGGCGCCATGGTTTGAGATCGCACAGGCGTGAAAAATGGATTTCGAACGGTAAAGTTGACAACGACGGTATTGATGTAACCGAGGCGGTGTAATGTTGTCGATTAAAGAACAAAACGAAAAAATAAACAAAACGCTAATGACGAATGGAACAAGACAACCGTGACACGTTATCCAGCGGTAGCTTGCGTCAACGGCAGAGGGTGGTTCGCGGATTAGCCAATATTGGCTAGCTTGCTAGCTAGTTTACTAGCCAGTTCAGATCACCAGTAAGCTAACAAAGAACTGTCGCTGCTCGCTGCTTTGTATCACTGGATGTTGCCGTTTCGAATGGCTGTACTGTCTTCTATGGAGATTTAAAAGATGCGTTTGGTAGGTAAATATTCTCAGTGAACAATGGATTTGTCTACTGAATTTGTCAATTCATTCGGCTTTCTTTGTTACGCCGCGGCTTAATCGTAGCTGTTGAACTTTGAAGTTGTGGTTGCGAATGCTGTTAATGGCTACTTCAGTCATACGGGCAAGGTATTGATGACGTATCGGCAACTACATGGTACTTGAAGGTCTGCATGTTTCCGACACCATCAACCAAGTTGAATCAGCTCATCAGGATAGAGCGTTTATTGACAGATACGTTTCATTTCACGTGTCAATAAACGTTGTATCCAGATAAACTGATTCGACCTTAATTTGATTTTCTTACCTGGATTATTGAGCATGCATCAAGACATTCCGACACCATGTTTTGTTTTGTTTTGTTTTGTTTTTTTGCAACGTAAACCTCACAGTCGCACTTAGCCTCGTACTGCTGCACAGCTGCACGACCAGTCTGACAGTTCCACGCGTTTCCCACCATTGCCTTTGCAATTAGAATACGAAGTAGCCGTTGCTAGCCTTGACATGGCACAAATCGTAACAAGCGGCAGTAGTTTTAATTTCTGGACAACATTGGGATGGAGACCCAGAGAGTCGTGAGATAGAGGTTTCTGCATGAGCCCAGTCCGGTCTTTAAGTTTTTGCACGTTATGATTCATAAATTAATACATTAGTTATTTGGCAAATGAATTGGCTCTGCTGATATAATTTAACAAATATGTAAAATCCCTAAACTGCGATGTGATATTGCTGATACTGAGATCATCATGACCCGGAAGGGATGTTTTCATATCCTTCAAGTGCTAGGCGGTTCTGGCTTGTAAATTAGTGCAGGATAAATGAAACAGAAAGGCGGGGAAGATCACTGAACTAATCATTTTAATAAATTGGCTTACCTTCAACAAGTTTTCCGTGCAAAGAAAATGTATCAACATTCCTGTTTACTGTAAGTTCTATTTGCCAGAACTGACCTTTTTACTTATGAATCATGATGATATTTGACATAATGTTGGTTTCACTTGGAAACATGCTAGACACTGCTATACCCAGTAAACTTTGATTTGGCTATTTGTTTTGTTGTGTGTATAGCCTAAACATCTCTGTAACCTCCCCTATAACTTTGCTGTTTAAATAATGTGAACCTTTTTGTTTCTGTTACTTTCTGTATTTATCGCCCGTGTTTACTTTTGCAGTGATACGGGACTGGAACCTGTATTGAGTGTGTGGCCAGCCTGCTTTTTCATACACCGTGAAGTTTGGTGCCTGGAGTAGACTGTGCTTTTTTGTCTCCCCCCAGTGATTCCTTATGCTTGATAGAAGCTGTGCCCTGTGTTCTGCAGGATGGATGGTGTGGATTTAAAGAGACTTGTGTGTCAGCATCAACCCTCTCTGTCCTGCAGCAGTGTTTTTTTCTTTTCCATTTACAAAAGAACACCCCCCATCCAAAACCTAGACTGCCTACATTCTATACGTAGTGACTTTCTTTGAGCGAAAAGGGGAAAAAAAGACAAGGAAGCAGAAAGAGCTACAACACTTTCCTTCTTTTTTTTTTAAAGTACAGATCAATACTTTTTAGCTGCGCCTGAATAGAGGATGTAGAAGTAGCCTCATTTTAACTTTTCGCTTGAATTGTATCTGCTCACTCTTTATATGGGTGGTGGGATGTCGGAAAAGCCCAACGACAAGATGGTGAAGTTCCTGGCTCCCCCTCAGAAGAGTGGAAACGGCACTGGGTCTGGTTCAGACACCTTGGTTGGTGAGCGGCTGCCTTCAGAGGTGAGACGACGGCACCACACCATGGAGCGGGACCGGTGTAACCCTGAACACCGTTTCTTACGCCGCAGTGTCATCAGTGACTCTAATGCTACAGCGTTGGACCTCCCATTACCCAGCAAGAATCCTGTCCCTGCACCCCAACCTGTTCACTTGCATGAAGTTGTCCCCCAGAAACCCCAATGTGCCGCTGCTAAAATTCCACAAGTCAAATCAGGTGTGAGTGTGACCAAGGTGTCTACAAACAATGAAGGAGGAGGAAAAGATGGAGAAGTGGCAAAAGTGTTCATGGTGCCTGTGGAACAAAAGGCTGCCATTGTACGAGACCTCTGTGACGGAGAAATGGTACTGGCGGCTTGCTCGGCACCCAGCCTCGCTACAGAATCACCAGGTCAAATTGAACCCGAGAGCAGCACTGAGGTGAAGGTGCATCATGACAGTGAGGAAGGAGATGGGGAGGAGGATAAGGACTCTGCCAAGGCACGAGCCGAGGCTGAGCAACGAGAGGCAGAGAAAAAAGTGCAAGAAGACATTGAAGAGGCAGAGACCAAAGCAGTGGGAACATCACCGGATGGCCGGTTCCTGAAGTTTGACATTGAAATTGGACGTGGTTCCTTCAAGACTGTCTACAAGGGCCTGGACACTGAGACGACTGTGGAGGTGGCCTGGTGTGAGCTACAGGTAGGAAATTGGAATGAGTGTTTTTAGATTTTGTTTCCCTTACCCATTCTTTTTCAATCTGTTCCTTTTTAACTTAGGTATAAATATGCATTGATTTCGAGAAGTGGGAAGCTCTTTTACGTCTAACTTTCTTTTTGTCATCATTGGTTATTTTGTCACCATTGGTTATATTTTGTCTTGAAATATTTTCTAATTATATGCTGCTGTCTAGGCTATTTACCTTTTGATTATACTAGACTTTGTGCCTATGGATTACAGCCAAAGTGATTTCCTCCCTTATTGTTACCTGAGCTACTGCCTCTTGTCATTTCCGCTTTGAGAGACATGGTCAGAATTTCCCTTTCCATTGTCTCATTTTGCTCTTTTCAAAGAGGTCCCATTTCCACATTTTTCATTTTTGTCTTATATTATGGTTTTACCATTTGGGTTTTTTCAACGTCGTCCTGTTTCCTTGGGAAAGCAGTATGGCCCTTTCATCTTTCAGGCCTTGGCTCATTACCAGGAGTTATAAGGGGTTATAAAACACCAGTTTGAATGGTTTAATGACGATCTAACACTTGTGACAATCAGGAAATCACCTTAGACCAGTTTCATAAACATAGTAGAGTCATTGAGTCTTTCTAGCATTGTTGTTGGGGGAGGGGGGGTAAAACTGTTCTTATGAATTTGAATTTCCCATACTCTAAATGTGTTGATTCAGCTCTTAAAAAGACAAATTAAACTAGGCTCATTGCTTAGTTGCATGTAAATTTTACCATTGCAAAGTGGTTGGTAGGACAGTGTCTGGTTAACTTGCTAGATATTTGTTTGCAATTATTGTTTTCTGATTTCAGCTGAGATTTCTAAAGAAATCTGTGGACAAGGTTTAATGGAGTTTATGACAATCTTAATATTTCTGAATTCATTATTGAACTGATCACCATAAATAAAGTTTGATTGACTGAATATAAGTCAGTTGTTCAGGCCTCTTACACGGGTCAGAAAATATTTATTATTTGCCCAACATATTGCTTTGGATCTGTTTTGACTAGTATCTGGTGATTCTGTAAGGTTGTGGGAGTTGCATCTCCTTTTGCTGTCTGTCCCGTAAAAATTATAGCATTGCTCAACAGCAAGGCTCGATCTCATCCACCACATGCATGTTTGCGTTTATAGTCACGCTTTCAGCCTGTGGTGAGTGATGGAGGAAGCACACAGCAGTGACTACAGTTACACATGCGCACACTTTCTCACAGCAATGTGGAGATAAGACAAGTGCCCCTCCCCCTCACATTGAGAGACTCTAGCACATGCTCAGTGCTTGCTAGCTCTGGATGCTTGTGTGAATGCAAAATGGGTCAGATTCCTAATGGAGGAATTTCTAATCTCCTGTGTGAAGTGAAGTGCAGCAGACTGGCCTGCCAAAGCTTGTTCCTCTCAACTTTATCTATCCACTCATCCACTTTCCCCTTCTCTCCTCCACATTTTTCTGTGTTCTCTTCCTCTTTATTTTTTCTGTCATTTCCTCCCTTTTTTGCTTTTGTCCTCTTCAAGATTGCAACCGTTCTAGTTTCTGTCCTACCTCCATTTGCTCTTCATTACAGCTGCTTTTTTTCAACTTCTCAGCATGAGCGAATGTGCATGTTAATTGTACCATGTAGCCAGTTATTGTCATCTACACTGCTCACATCTCTCACAATCTCTTCTCTTACTATTTTGACCCCTCTTTATAATTAAAAAAAAATATATAGAATTATTAGATGATGACATTATGACATTGATAACAGACCAGTAATATGTGTATTAGGATAAATGTGTAAACTAACTTTTTTTTTGGTGGCCGTTGGCTCCACACCAGTTAAAGCATTTTCACAACTATGTCAGTAGTAGACTAGACTTTTCAGCTACATGTAGATATATTGTTGAGTGAGAGGAAACATTTCCCTTTGTCTTATTGAGAGACAACACTTTTCCCTTGGTATATTGATGAGTATTTTGTAGGGCTGCGCGATATATTGTTTAAGCGCCGTCATCACGATGTGTGCATGCGCAACAGTTACATCGCCAGACGTGCGATGTGAAGTAAGGCAAATTAACTCACCTCATCGTACAACTTTTTGCTGCTTGATACAAAAGGAAAACTTACATGGTTCTCATTTTCCATGACTAATCTACCAGAGAAGTCTGTCAGATATTACATAAATTACTCTGATTTTGCTCGGTTCGGACAAATGACACATCTTTGTGTTTGTCTGCTTCTTGGCTAATGATGCGCAGATCGCAGTTATAGCCCCGGTTAATCCAAGGATTCGGGTGGGCCTAGTCATAAAAATTTAAATTGAGTAATAATGGATGTGTTGCAGTGGGTTAAATAATACATCATTAATGAGGAAAATGTTAATTGCATTCTCTAAAATGTGGATATATTTTAAGCTTTGTTTTCATCAGGCACGAATTAGCAGTCTAGACTCATTGCACCAATTGCGGCATCCTTTTGTCTTAAGCAGCAATGGAGGCAAAAAAGATGGGAGAGAAAATTAAAAAAGGAGACTTAAAAACAAAAAGGAAGGGCAGAAAAGTTCTGTGTGGGAGTGATAGTGAAATACTTAACCGTAGCAAGTCAAGTGCAGGGTATGGCATATGCAACAGCTGCGAAGCGCTGTATGTATATGATAGCCACAAAACTGGTTCCTCAAACATGGTGTAATATTTTACCATATCATCGCACTTACATATATCCCACTGAGAAATAATGGTAATATATGATCGGTTGTGGGTCTCTAAATCAGAGAAAATAATTTGTTTGGGTGCGTGGCGGGTGGGCAATTTATGTGTACATGCGGATTTGGATGACGTTAGCACTGGGTCCGCGCATCACTATTCTCGGCCTTCACTCCGAGTCATCTGTCTGACTCCATCTCATTCTCTTTCCATACAAATGGGAAAAAAAGGCACTGCTCACTTGTTTTTTTGGGATCCCCGCCCCCGTTTCTCCCCAATTGTATCCGGCCAATTACCCCACTCTTCCGAGCTGTCCCGGTCGCTGCTCCACCCCCTTTGCAGATCCGGGGAGGGCTGCAGACTACCACATGCCTCCTACGATACGTGTGGAGTCGCCAGCCCCTTTTCACCTGACAGTGAGTAGTTTCGCCAGGGGGATGTAGCGTGTGGGAGGATCACGCCCAGATTCCCCCCAGTTCCCCCTCCCCCCTGAACAAGCGCCCCGACTGACCAAGAGGAGGCAGCGATCAGGACACATACCTACATCCAGCTTCCCACCTGCATTGTGTCTGTAGGGATGCCCAACCAAGCCAGAGGTAACACGGGGATTCGAACTGGCAATCCCCGTGTTGGTAGGCAACAGAATAGACTGCTACGCTACCCGGACACCCCACCACTGCTTACTTTTCACAATTTCCCAACAACTCCCCTACAAAATTATCCCAATCATTCTAGAATGATTAATTCTTTTCCCCCAATAGAGCTATTCAACTCATCTGGTGAAAATTCCTTTATATTTTCACAACACAATATATATCGCAGAGAAAAAGATCGCAGTGTGAGGTTTTTCCAATATCGTGCAGTCCTAGTATTTCATAGGACAGAAACAAGATTATTCTTGTGGTTTCATTTGACCTTGTGAGGAACAGTAAGAAGAGACGATGGAGCCTCAAAGCTACAATATATACCCCCCTTTTTAACCTGTGAAAATTAGTGCTCCTGATTTGGGAATATTCAAATGTCTCTGTTTGTTTTAATCATTCAAACGTTGAACAGCAGTTAATGAGAAAAAAAAACATCTGGATGAAACCCATTTAGCATCATGACTTTTGAACTGTGCTACTCACAACTGCCTCTTTACCCCTCTTCCTATAGCTACTTGGTTTCTCTTGTGCTCGCATTCCTTAAAATGTGTAACTTGATTCTTTCATTCCCTTCTTTCCCTTCCTTGTTGGGTAATACACGCTAGCAGGCAGGAATGTGCCTCGATCCGTCTTTTCACCTGTCAACTCAAGTGTTTCATTGCTTGTGTTCAAATACTTTTTAAAAAGCTGAAATTCCCTCTCACATGTTTGTTAGTATGATCATGGGACAGCTTTATCCCCAGAGTAATTTTGTTCTGAAGCACTAACTGTGTTCTGGTCTGAGAAGTCGGCCTCTTCCCCACTACATGATAGTTTCATAGCTAGTAGAACCTGCAGATTATTACTGCTGTCTTCTAGAGCTAATGGCATTAAAGAAAAAAATATGGTCATTGTTTTGGCCTATAATTGCATTAAATTTATTATTGCTTGCTCGTCAGTCTTACTTCTGTGGTTGAAGACTGGAGCAATGGAGTCATCCTTATTGCCGTTTTCACAAACATTTCCCTTATGAATTCTTGAACGTAAACTATCAGAACCTTCATGATTAGCATTCACTCAGATGACTGACCAGATAATTGATGTTTGCACTGCTTAATTGTAGAAAGCTCTTAACACGTCTAAGCTCCTCACAATGTGAGAGAAATGCTTGATAGTCTGAATTATGAATTTAACACGTGAATGCTGTTCCTGAACCTAAATTATTTGTCATCAGGGCTCAACATTAATGTTTGTCTGGGACAAGCAAAGTTTGTCATTGGAAAATACCTTTTTGTAGTTGTCCGATCGGACAAGTGTAAAAAAATAAAAATCAGCAAATCAACTGAAGTTGTCTTTGAGATGGGAACACATTTGGTTTATGTAATAAAAACAAAATCACCAAATTTGCAAATACATGAGTTTTACCCAACACATATAAAAATAGGAGTAAACTTGTCCAGCAATGAGTCGCCTATCAACTTGTTGAAACTTTCAGTTTTGTTGAATGTTTATCAATCTTTACAAAAAATAAATAAATAATGAATTTGAGACGTAACATTTAGTCACAGTTTTATAAGACATCCGCTGCTGTCTGGTTAAAATACTGGACCGTGCATGACGTCTGTGCTGTCAGCAGTGCTGTAACTCCTATGTAGGAGTTTATGACAGTCACATTTGGTGGAGAAAGTTAACAACCAGAGAGCTACACATTACTCTTCTGAAATTGTGTAATTCTATGGCGCTGTAAAATGAGCTGTTGTGGTATATATTTTCTTTTTCACTGAAAATGAAAATGTTAATTTTCACACTTCACTGACTGGGAATTAGTTGATGGGCCGTCCACTAATTGCATTGGTAGTAGAGACACTGAAAAATAACTGACACAACAGTGGCTGAGAGAGTTTGTAAAAGCTGGTTTGACGTCTTCCTGTGGCTCCCAATATGAAGAAAAAGAAGGACTCGCATTTTGTTCCCTCTGTTGCGAGTTTTCCAGCAAGGCAGACCATGTTGTTTGCTATTTTAATTTGTATGCTGTTGTATACAGTAATCGGTGAATTTAAGAGAAATTGTAAATAGTTTTGTAATAGGACGATAGGAAAATATTTTCCTTTTTGAACAAGTAAGTTTAGTGATCAGACGACTTTGGACAACTTGTCCAAAGGACAAAAGGCCCAAACGTTAATATCAAGCCTTAATAACACTAAAAGAGTTACCAAGACATGATCGATGTTCTAAAGAAATGTGGAGACACTAAAGTACCCAAGGTCTTTAGAAGTGGTATTTCTTGATCATGTGATAATCAGTGATGCGCGAGTCAGCTTTCCTGTCCTCTGTTTGTCTATGTGGAACTGACTGTTAACCGGAAGCAGCAGTGCTTCTGCGTGTACGCTAATGGTTCTAGTTTGATAGATTTCCCCTCTAATTTTAATGCAGTGAAGTTTAGTGGGATGGCCTCGGTAAGCTCAATCTGAATGCCATTTATCCACAAAAGTCTGGTATTGAGCATTTTGGTAAGAATTTCTAAGCCTCCACCCTTTTCAACTCGCCCACGCCACGAACCCCACCACATTTGTTTCGGATCTCACATTGCAGGCATGTTTGAACAATAAGTAGGTCACTGCGCAAAGGAAGCAAAGGGAAAAAAAAGAGGGGAGTGAATTTAGGAACCTCCCCTTTCTTGCTCCCTCGCCCATCATCAGTAAACTGTCATCCCCCACTCTCGGCTCTGTCTTTCCACCTCCCTTCTTCCCAGCTTTGGCTGAGGCCCAGATCTGAACGGCGAGGAAAACCCCCATGCATCCTGTAGAAGCCGTGGAAGTAGACTATCCAGCTGGCTGCTGGCATCCACTGGGAGTGGCAAACTATGTCCCATTTGTCTCAACACACTTGTTCTTCCCCGATTTCTCTTTGTGTTGAGCAACCTTAGTGGAATATTGTGACATTTTAAAATTTGGTTGGCTTTCTGCCCTCATTTCACACTTGTCATTGTAGGAATAATAGTCTGTATGCTTATCTATTTTCATTGGTGGTGTATTGATTTCCAACTCTAGATGCTTAGTGCGATGCTTTTTTTCATCATTGCTTTTAATGCCCTCTTTTTCAAATGAACAGCTGGATGTTTGTAGGTTTGTTGCCATCCTTTTTAAAACACTCATTTTTAAATTTTCAAAGTTGTTTGTATTTAAGTAAGCAAGCTAGGGCTGCCACTAACAACTATTTTGATAAAAGATTAATCTGTTGCTTATTTCTTCGATTAAATCGATGAATCGGATAAAAACACAAAAACTTTAAGGAATTATTAACAGGCTTTGCTACATCAAATGGCTTTAACATCAGTGGGGTCCGCGGCGGTGTAGCGGTCTAAGCATCGGCTTTGTGTCGATGCAGTTGCCCACTGGGGACTGGGGTTCACACCCCGATCTCGTCAGATCCGACTATGGCCGGACTTGATGAAGCAGCAGTAATTGGCAGCGCTGTCTTCGGGAGGGGGGCGGAGTCGGCTTGTGTTCGTCACATGAATACGTCTCTGGGTGTGGGGGAAAAAGCAGTTGTTCAGTCTGGATTCGCCTTGTCACGAAAGTGGCGAGGCGTCTCCTCCGAGACTGCCGGCCGGAGAGATGCAGTTGGCGAACACATGCAGTACGAGGGTGGGTGTTTGAGCTAAAATAGGGATCGATTGGCCACTAAATTGGGAGAAAAGGGGGGGAATAGCTTTTGCATCAGTCAATGCATTTACCTGCACAGTTAAGTCGAGCTACAGTTCTAGCTCAATTAGGCCATGTAATTGGACTACTGTCATCCCAGTATACAAGAATCGGGGGAGAATCGATTTATTGATGGAAGTATGTCCGACCTCAGTACGGTAGGTGGCAATATGCCCCCTTTTAGCTGGTTGCTGGTGGACCTTCTTCTGGTCGACCTATTGCATCACATACCAAACAAGTGATAAGTTAGCAAGCGGCAAGCGGGTTCCATGTGGAGCGGTGAAAGCATGGACAACTTCATAGTGCTGTACATTTCATACATACTCTACGCTTTACTTTTGGTACAAATGAGATGCAGGCTATCCCTGGTGCTTCTGGTGATGTCCGAAGGCAGAAGACAACGCCGTATGCTCCTGGAGTGTTCCAACCATGCTTCTTCTGCTATGCTCCACTTTGTGCCCTTTTTACTACCACAGGCTTCTCGTACATGTTGGATGTGGGTCAGGAGCAAAGACTGGTGGGAGAGGGTAGTTTTGAAAGAATTTTCCGATGGTGAGTGGAGGGAGAATTTTCGGTTGACGCACAGGTCATTTGATTAAATTATGCGGATAAGTGGAACGAGTTTTGAGCCCCCAGGATGTGACTGTGCGAGCACCAATACCATTGCAGATGAGGGTAGCTATTGTTCTGTACAAACTTGCCAGTTGTGCAGAATACAGAGTTGTTGCCAATCCGTTTGGTGTTCACAAGTCCACTGCAGTAACTCTTTCTCACACACTCACACACAAAACCCACACACTAGCTCTGTCATTGGAAATTTGACTTAATAGACCATTCAAGCTGGATCGCAAGCAAACACCGGCTATTATGTAGCTAAACGAGAAGAACTATCTGCTGTGAGATGAACGACTCCTCGCTTCAAAACACATGCATACCATGGGTCTAAACTCATTTAATTAATTAATATTTTGTAGTAACTTACCATGCTGTTGAGTCCCCTTCATCCATGGCTCCAACATGTTTTCGTTTCAGGTGTTCTTTCATTACGGTGGCGCTCCTGTGCCATGCGAGATCGGTTGAACATAGTTTGCAGCTAACATAATTGAATTTAACGTGGAGGGCTCCCGTAGACGATTTTGACTGAACAGTTTTCTCCGCCTCTGCCATGTTTTCAAATGTTTTTGTTTTTCCTGAAGTGACTGCCAGCTCCGCCGCCCAAGGAATCGATGAAGAAATTCACTGCCAACTGTTTTTATAATGGAATTTTATCAATTTCATCGATTCGTTCTTGCCACCCTAAAGCAAGCTATATTTGGCTTTAATATATATATATATATATATATATATATATATATATACACACACACATTTTTTTGGTCATCAGTCTCATCTCTGTTCTGTCACAAGCTAACTTAGCCACCTTGTTATGCTAACATTAGCTTTCTATTTTGTACCCACTTATTTATTTGTTTGTTTATTTTATTTTTCCCCCTTTTCTCCCCAATTGTATCTGGCCAATTACCCCACTCTTCCGCGCCATCCTGGTTGCTGCTCCACCCCCTCTGCCGATCTGGGGAGGGCTGCAGACTACCATATGTCTCCTCCGATACACGTGGAGTTGCCAGCCGCTTCTTTTCACCTGACAGTGAGGAGTTCACCAGGGGGACGTAGTGCGTGGGAGGATCATGCTATTCCCCACAGTTACCCCTCCCCCTGAACAGGCGCCCCAACCGACCAGAGGAGGCACTAGTGCAGTGACCAGGACACATACCCACATCTGGCGTCCTACCCACAGACACCGCCAATTGTGTCTGTAGGGACGCCCGACCAAGCCGGAGGTAACACGGGTTGTGCCCGTTTAACAGGGCTGTCATGAATATTTTTTTTTCAAACTTTCTATATTATGCCATTTCCACACAGACTGGTTTGGATCAGATGGTGCTGTGGTCACACCACAGACAATTGAAATTTCAGAGCGCGTGGGGAGCAACATCACAGTTGAAACACTAGCACCGATTTTCAAAGCCCCCCTGTGACAAAAATAAATGTATTTTGCTCAAAATATTGCTTGATTGTAGTGTAGCAATAAAACTAGGCTTCTGAATAACATGCTAAAAATACAGGCCGTGGTTTTATTGGTTTTAGACACATGGTGGTAGATACAGGTTATCTGGGTTACAAGATTCACTGAAAAAAATGTACATGCATAAATGTTGAACCAAGCTTTGTAGGTTAGAACAGCAAAACTCAGGTATGCATGCTGTACCTGTTTTGGAGGGAGCAGTTACGGGAGGGAAGGAAGCATAGCGTGAGGGGGGACTGAATTGTTTGAGGGTTGTCATCTCAAAATTGCTCACTTCTCCAAAGTTGCTTGCCCCAGCTTCAAGTCTTTGCCTTTGGAAAAACTACATTGACCAGAAACTCCAGGTTCGAGTGCCTGTGTGTTACAGTGCATTGTCTGAATAAGTAGAAACCCTTAACACTACAACCCCAGAGATTGCTGTTTTTCTGTAATTTATTGACTTCATTGGTACCACATGGTAATTGCAGTGGTGCCAGAGCAGTCTTGATTGTCACCAGGGCTGTTTCCATTACTTTCACCAACATAGACAACATAAAAAGATAAAACATGGTTCAACCGGCATTTTAGCTATCATTTTACTAGCTTGGGCTGCCATATTTGCCTTTTGCGTATTTTTTTTCCCCCAGGGCAATCACTCTCTCGAGTAGCCACTGAAATGAGCAAATACTAAAACTTGTATGGTTTGGATGTTGTTTTTTTTTTGTGGATTTGCTGTTGCATTAAATGTGCTCAGTGTTTCCCCTCTATATATTCGGTCACTACAGTAAAAACAATTATAATTAGGTATGGAACATCAACTCAATAAAATTCGATTATAAAAATAGTTGGCAGCAATTTTCATTATCGATTCGTTGGGTCTATGTTTTTGCATGCTGTGTCGCAGAGCTGGGTCACTTTAAGATTTGAAACATGGCGGAGGTGGAGGAAACTGTTTGACCAAAACAGCTATATAGTATGGGAGCACCTCACAGTTGGAGTAAAAAGTATATTATCTGCAAACAATGTAAAACCGATCTTGCATGGCACGGGAGCACCGCGGTAATGAGAAAACACATTGGAGCCATGGATGAAGGGGACTTAACAGATGGGTAAGTTACTACAAAATCTTAATTAACTGAGTTTAGACTCATGGTATCCTCTATGAAGAGGATGAAGAGTGGAAAGGCAGTTGGTCCTGATGACATACCTGTGGAGGCATGGAGATGTTTAGGAGAGATGGCAGTGTGGTTTCTAACTAGATTGTTTAACATAATCTTGGAAAGTGAGAGGATGCCTGAGGAGTGGAGAAGAAGCATACTGGTACCGATTTTCAAGAACAAGTGTGATGTGCAGAACTGTAGCAACTACAGAGGTATAAAGTTGATCAGCCACAGCATGAAGATATGGGAAAGAGTAATAGAAGCTAGGTTAAGAGGAGGAGAGGTGATGATCAGCGAGCAGCAGTATGGTTTCATGCCACGAAAGAGCACCACAGATGCGATGTTTGCTCTGAGAATGTTGATGGAGAAGTATAGAGAAGGCCAGAAAGAGTTGCATTGTGTCTTTGTAGATTTAGAGAAAGCATACGACAGGGTGCCGAGAGAGGAGGTGTGGTATTGTATGAGGAAGTCAGGAGTTGCAGAGAAGTATGTAGGAGTGGTGCAGGATATGTATGAGGGAAGTGGGACAATGGTGAGGTGCGTGGTTGGAATGACAGATGGGTTCAAGGTGGAAGTGGGATTACATCAAGGATCGGCACTGAGCCCTTTCTTGTTTGCAATGGTGATGGACAGGTTGACGGACAAGATCAGGCAGGAGTCTCCATGGACGATGATGTTCGCGGATGACATTGTGATCTGTAGCAAGAATAGGGTGCAGGTTGAGGAGAGCCTGGAGAGGTGGAGGTATGTACTGGAGAGAAGAGGAATGAAAGTCAGTAGGAGTAAGATGGAATACCTATGCGTGAAGGAGAGGGAGGACAGTGGAATGGTCAGGATGAAAGGAGTGGAGGTGACGAAGGCATGTGAGTTTAAATACTTGGGGTCAACTGTCCAAAGTAACGAGGAGTGCAGTAGAGAGTGCAGGCAGGGTGGAGTGGGTGGAGAAGAGTGTCAGGAATGATTTGCGACAGAAGGGTACCAGCAAGAGTTAAAGGGAAGGTTTACAAGATGGTTGTGAGACCAGCTATGTTGTATGGTTTGGAGACAGTGGCACTGATGAAAAGACAGGAGGTGGAGCTGGAGGTGGCAGAGGTGAAGATAAGATTTTCATTGGGAGTGATGAAGAAGGACAGGATTAGGAACGATTATATTAGAGGGACAGCTCAGGTTGGATGGTTTGGAGACAAAGCAAGAGAGGCAAGATTGAGATGTTTTGGACATGTGTGGAGGAGAGATGCTGGGTATATTGGGAGAAGGATGCTGAATATGGAGCTGCCAGAGAAGAGGAAAAGAGGAAGGCCAAAGAGGAGGTTTATGGATGTGGTGAGGGAGGACATGCAGGTGGCTGGTGTGACAGAGGAAGATGCAGAGGACAGGGAGAGATGCAAACAGATGATCCGCTGTGGCGCCCCCTAACGGGAGCAGCCAAAAGTAGTAGTAGTAGTAGTAGTAGACCCATGGTATGCGTTGCATTTTTTGAAGTGAGGAATCATTTGACTCACAAAAGGTAGTTGTCATTTATCTAATAGCCAGTGTTTGCTCCCGATCCAGCCTGAATGGTCTAGTAAGTGAAATTTCCAATAAGAGAGCAAGCCTTAGACAAGAGTGTGTGGACATGCTAACATTTATGCATTGCAATGTAAAGTTTCTGTACTACAGGATGACAGGCATGTGCACAAGTCCATGAATACTGGGATGGTATCCAGCACTTTACCTGTGTCCCCGTCCATAGGGTTAGTGGTTGTGTCAGGAAGGACATCCGACGTAACGTTTTGCCAAATCTATATGTGGCTTGACAAGACCATACGGGTTCGGTCGAGGCCCGAGTTAACAACACGCGCCACTGGTGCTGTGCCCTCACAGGGTACCGATGGAAACTGTAAAATCTTCTGTGGCGACCCCTGAGAAACCAGTAACAAGCCGAAAGGAGAAGAATGCAGTTCCTGTTGTAAGTGAGAGAGGGCATGTGGGTATGTTACTGCAGTGTTGCTGTTGAAGCTATTTGATGTATCAAAACCTGTTAACACTTGGTTTATGGTTTAATTTTTTCTTTTTAATTCATAATTTATTGTTATTATTTGTTTAAGTTTTTTTTTTTTTTTTGCCATTTTCTGCATTTATTTGATAGCAATAGTAGAGAGAGACAGGAAAGGCAGGGGAGAGAGAGGGGATGACATACAGCAAAGGGCCTGGGCCAGATCTGGACCCAGGCCGCTGTGATAAGGACTCAACCTTATGTGGGACGCGCTCTACCAGGTGAGCCACCAAGGTGCCCCAAGTTGTTATTTTAAGAGCTTAGGTCCACTCAAGCAACGTAAAAAATACCTGTTTTGTGCAGTTTATTAAGAAAAAGACCATATATCTTTTGCACATGTTGTGTAGCATACATTTAAGTCTGTGTTAATATTGTCAATTTGGAATAACATTTTTTTTTTTATAAAATGGTGGAAATAAAATTTGTTTTTGTTTACAGCTCATGAAAATCAAAAATCCAGTAACTCAAACTATTAGAATATTACATAAGACCAATCAAAAAAAGGATTTATAATACAGAAATGTCGACCTTCTGAAAAGTATGTTCATGTATGCACTCAATTGTAATTGTTCATCTGTGGTTTTAGCACTGTGCAGTAAAAGAAATGGTGATGCATCTATAGCAGATATGCAACTGGGGTCGCTGGGGTTCCAACATCGATTTGGTTTAAACAATCATTTAAATAAAATTTAAAGTGTATCTTCTCACCCAGGTTAGAGCCCAGTTCCACCCACTGCATAATTTTGAAAAATGCTAAAACATGGGCAAGGGACTGAGGGGGGGGGGGGATGTGTGAGACAGGAGCATGGGCAGGAGTAACTGGAAGAAGGGCTCGGCAGCGTTTTGCCGGTTCTCCGTTGCACACCGCCGTACCCAGTCCCCTCACTGGCCCGCCTTCCAGAATGGCGTTGGACACTGTGATGTGGATGCGCCGCAGGCCCACGGCTATGGAGTCAGGTGGTGGAGGCAGGCTGGGTGACTGCTCCCCCAGCCAGGGAGCCAAGCCCAACCGACCCAGTTGTCCGGTGGTTTTTCTATAGCCGTCAAAAGCACAAGTTTGAACCATTGCGCCAAAATTGAAAATGTTGAAATAATATAATTATAACTAACTGCAGATTGAGAGAAATTGAAAAGGTTGGTAGAAAATGTAATAAAGGTGCAAGGTTAGCAGGTGACCTGTGAATTATGAATCTCGATCAGCATATATTTGAAAATGCGTGATTTCACAGACTTGCATTCAAGGGTGAGGGCAGGGGGAGGTAGATTGCCCACCTCAGATTAGAGGACGTTTAAAAAATCCCCTCCCCCTCCCAAATTTAATTTACGAGATAAGTCCCAACTGGTCGACTCTACGTCAGCATTGGCCTTGCAGGTTCAGGTTCAGGGCAGATTTAAAACAGTAGACGGCATGTTGAGCCATTTTCAACACATGAAATGCCGATTTTTATAAATTTGGTAAGCAATGTCAATATTAACACCAGCATTAATGTATTTCATCACTGTATCAAATCAAATCAATTTTATTTGTATAGCCCAATATCACAAATTACAAATTTGCCTCAGTGGGCTTAACAGCAACACAACATCCTGTCCTTAGACCCTCTCATCGGATGAGGAACAACTCCCTAAAAAAACCCTTTAACAGGGAGAAAAAATAGGAAGAAACCTCAGGGAGAGCAACAGAGGAGGGATCTCTCTCCCAAGACGGACAGCGTGCAATGGATGTTGTGTTCACGCAATTTACATAATACAACATTGAAAGAGGATAACAGAATTATAATGGACATAAAATTTGTGAAGAACATGATGCACAGGATGCCAAGCAGTGTCCACATGCCAATGGAACAGTCCAGGACCCAAGGCACGCGACCAGCATCATCATGTAAAAAAATAAAAACTTATGTGAGGAGAGGAAGGGCAGGCAGCATCACCACGGAGACCTGGGAGGAGAACCGACTGCACGTGCACGCAAGAGACTCACATGACACCATTCAAACACAGAGAAAGAGAAAGGAGAAGACATCATTCAGAGAGAGAGAAAAGACATGTTAGAGAAGAGAACAGTTTACAATAGTCATTAGCCATAATCAGTTAAGTCATCAACTAGTCATAATCTATACTCTGTAATCTATACTCGATAATCTCGTCGGCAGAGCAGTGGTTGGTAAATTCATTGAGACAGAAAACCAACCCGCCATCCAGTACAGGATGTGAAGTATTCAACTTAAAGGCAACTAATTGTAAGCTAACGCAAAAAGATGAGTTTTAAGTTTGGATTTAAAGACTCAACAGACTCTGACTGTCTGATGGCAGCAGGCAGGTTATTCCACAACAATGGAGCCCGATAGGAAAAGGCCCTGCTGCCACCAGCTGACTTCTTTTTAACTGGGGGTACACACAGGAGCCCTGTATTTTGAGAACGAAGAGCTCGAGATGGCATGTAAGGTTTAAGGAGATCAGACAGTACAATTATATCGTTCAGTTTACGGCTCAAAAAATGCGATTTGTTCCATATTTTTGCACATGTCGTTTCATGTATACAGTTGGTCGTCAAAGTGCAGAGAATAATATAACGTAAAGTAAAATCAAACCAGTTATACAAGCGGAATAGAGAAGTTTGATTTCAGTGTTGAGCTACAGATGGACAAGCTCGGCGTGCTGTGTGAGACTGCACGTCAGCATCATACCGTCATCGTTGTCATTAGGCCTAACTCAGTGGTTGCCTTGTACATTTAAAAATAGCACCCTCAGTCACTTGCAGTTACTGATGGTTTCAATTTGTTTGAGATGGACAAAATGTTATATTTGTGATGTTTCAGTCTTGTGTAAATCCAGTCAATATTGCAATTCCAAATTATAATACAAATATTTTTGTTACACTTGTAATTCTAAGTGCTTTTGTTATTTTGCCTTGCAATAAAGCACTTCGAACCATGTGTATCAGCGTATTGGATTCCCAAAAAATCATTACATCATCGGGGGGAGAATGTAGGACTTGCAGCAGGGCGCAGGGAGCTTTGGGGGTCGTCCCTTATTTCTCCACATAGAAGGTGGCAACCCTAGGACCGACATAGACTCCTTCCATTTTAGTTAGTTAGGCGATCATCTTAATAACGTAAGCCAGTGTTGAGTCTCATAGAGCTAACTTGAATGCGATGGCAAACGTCAGGTTGATTTGTTGATGCATAATGTAGCCAACTGACTAGTAAAGAAACGGATAGACTACAATGTTGCTGCTGGGAGCTCCCGGCACTTTTTGTTTTAAGACATAATGAGAAGTTCTCTTTTAATTCAACATAAGCTTAAAGGCAATTCAACGAAATTCTGTGTTGGAGTTTGTGTTATTCCAAATTTTGGCAGCAAGATTTTAATTTTTACTGCAAATATATTTTGGTTCCGAATATCTGTTATTGGCCTCCTTGATTGCTGATAATCGGTATCGGTATCGGCCCTGAAAAACCGGTATCGGTCGACCCTTATTACTCTTTAAACCAGATAAGCCACTGGCGGGGATTACCTCTTTCTTTTTTTTTTGGTTTTACTGTTAAAAAGCCTGTTTGGCAACTCTGTTGTCATAATCTGAGTCTGATACATTTTTATTTCTTCTCAATGCAAAGATTATTTTGAATGAAAGTGACCGGTTTGAAATTTGAAATGCAGTAGCAAATTTTCCAAAGGCATGGCTTCATCTAAACTTAAACTTGACAGTTTCTTACCTGTTGCTAAGTGAACTGATTTCATTGCTGGCATGAGCTTCTTTCTACCATAACTTGATGCATAAGCAGTCTCCCATTAATTTCTTTGTTACCAGAAACTATTCTTATTCTTAACTTATGAACTGGTCAAATGTTGTGCGTTGCTCTTAGTGCTTGCATGGTGAGATGCAATCTTTGTTCAGCATCAGTGGTTGCCAAAACCAAAAGAAGCTGCAGTGCAGAGGGACCATATGTGCATTGTACACTACACACACATACACATGGGTTAACAAGTATGTGTGAGTTTTCCTACACATTAATCAAAGCAGATAGTGCCGACATTCTGTTGGCCAGGTGGTGTGAGATGACTCTATTTTTATCTCAGTTGACATCCTGTTTTAAGACAATATTCCAATGAACTGCTGACATCTGTGGTTATGTTTATTGGCAGCCTCAAACATCTGACCATCAACCAATGATGTGTCTGATAAGAATGGCTGGATTTCACCCTGGTTTAGAATGAATTACCTAAAAGGTTGTGACTTTGTGTCATTTACATTTAATCCATCCAAATAGGCTATATAGAAAATGGCATTTATCTTAAAAAGGCAGAATTGGACATTGGAAGTAGTGTTGTCAAACCAGCGTTTATGGGAGATTTTACAGGAAAACTGTTACTGATTCAGGGGGCTAGCCTAACATGCTCTTCTGGCTCTCAAACCTAGCAGCCGTGACCCAGATGCCAACTAGTGTTATCCAGGGGGCACCATTTGGCCCTCACTGTCATCTCAGAGCATGGACCTGACAGAGCCAGCCTTCAGCATAATCACAGGCCTTTCTCGCTCAGGTTATTTTTAGGTTCAATGAGTTATTTATGATCGCCTCTGCCTGGTAGCAGTATGTTCTCCTCCATGTTGACCATACTGAAGTTTACTGGTACTAGGGATTCACAGTGCACAATGGATGAAGATTTTATGGCCTATTAGGTTCTTTAGATCAAGTTGTCAGACTTGAGAGCTCCCATGAACACTAGCTTTTATCCAAAAACCATGTTCCGCCATGATGGCTTTTTTCACAATTGAAGAAAAGCCAGGAATTGCTGTTAGAAATGAAAGACTGCACTATTATGGCTTTTGCCCTTAATATTGGTCTTTGACTAAATTAACTTTCCACACAGCGCATGTGCTGACTCTGGAGATCAGATTAGAAATCCAAAAGCATTTGGGCTTTGTTCAGCAATGCAGTTTCGTTGTTCAGTCTCCAGAAAATATTCAACATATTTCAGACTCACTCATTCTCATGAGTTACTTGACACGCATAGTCTTATATTTCATCCTGTTTTTTGTTGTATACGCATAATTTCTTTTTCTCAATCTGTCACAGAGAGGATCCTAAAGGGCAATGTACCTTGATAGCCCCAGGATATGATCTCTATTGCAAAGGGACTCGTGGAAACAGAACTATTTATTGAGCTGACTCACTCACACTGTCACATAACTGCTCTGACTCATCTGCAGTCGTGGCTGCCTTCTCAATGACTGCCAGTCTGGATTTGCAGCTCTCAAACCTATATTGCCCCACCCTCAAAATGGAATTTAGACGATGTTGGCACAAGTTTGAAATGGCCTCATTTCCCTTATTTCTTTAACCATGAATTTAGGTTGGACTGGGTTTAATTAAAAATTCCCAGAATTTTGTTATTTATATAGCCCAATATCACAAATTACAAATTTGCCTTAGGGGGCTTTATGGCAACACAACATCCTGTCCTTAGACCCTCACATCGGATAAGGAACAACTCCCTAAAAAAACCCTTTAACAGGGAGAAAAAATGGGAAGAAACCTCAGGGAGAGCAACAGAGAGATCTCTCTCCCAAGATGGACAGATGCGCAGTGGATGATGTGTGTACAGAATAAAACAACATTGAAAGAGGATAGCAGAATAATTAGGGATTTATAAGATACATAAAAAAAGTGTTGAGGAGGATGCCAAGTAGCGTCCAGGTGGCAACCATCATCACCATGTGATGGTGGCAACCACCTAGTCTTCCATTTCCCTTTTTAAATTTGATTTTTTTTGGGCATTTTAGCATTTATTGGTATGATTGTTTAGAGTGACTGGAAACAGGGAGAGATTAGGGGTTAACTTACGACAACGGTCCGGAACTGGACTCGTACTAGGGACCACGAAATTCTGATGTAGTGCTCTACCAGCTGAGCCACTCAGGTGCCTGAAAGTCTTTGACTTCTCATGTAAAGAAAAGGAAATTAAAGGGGAAAAGCGAATTTTAGGGGGCCATGGCACTTGGTCTTTAGTGGATGACTTGAGTACTGCTGACAGGTATTATTTCTGGCTTTATGGTTCTCCTTGATGCAGTTGCTTACTCGGTGACATATGTATTAGACCTGTTTTCTCAGGATTTATGGCTGCAGCAGAGACTGCAAGGCCAAGCTGTATGATAGTAGGGTCAGGACATAGCGATAGATCCTGTCGAAGGCAAGTTAACTCTTTCAAGTGACAGTTGGAAGGAACTGATAGTTTATTTTGCTTTAAGTTGTCAGTTTCTGGCACTGGTGGGTTGGGATCAGTGCCCTTTATACTTTTTTAGGAGTTGGTACCAAAACCCGGTATTAAGCGGGCACCGGTGCTAAATTATTAAAACCGTAGTATTGACAAGCTCCGATGTTAATGATTCTGCTATTGGTATTGGTGAAATTAAATAAATGTACTGTGTATTTACGCTCCATAAATGTTATCTTGCACCTTTTATCCGACCAACTCTGTTTCTAACTTGCTGTCAGATTCAGACATGCATCTATGATGCATTTCACTATTCTCCAGTCCAGAAGAGAGATCTTTCTCAGAGCCTGTCAAGGGGCGGGGCCATCTTTTTGCTTCTCTCAGATACACGCACGCATGAACGCGTGCACACACACACACACACACACACACACACACACACACCACACAGAGCCTGCTCTTAGTGACAATGGCGGAGAGAGAACTAAAAGGTCAGAAGTCAGGTTATACGTCAGTAGAGTGGATGCTTACGATGCTCGTCACCACAAGTGCAACAAGTCTTTTGCATGTCAGGGCAGAAACACAAGCAATCTTTCGAAACATCTAGCGGAAGTGCATCAAATACAGGTGGAGAAATGTACGGTTTTCAACTGCCTAGCTCGTAGTTCATCTCTTGTTGCCCCATCCACTTCAGGTATGTTATGTATGCTAGCAGCTAACAGCCCACACGGAGTTAACGAAATTATACAAACATGGGTTGGTGATTCATTCAAAGTAATGCTCTGTCCAGACATGAGAAAATAAAGCAATGTTAATTCTGTTCTTAATTCACATTTTTTTCTCTTGAAAACAAAACGAACTGATAAGAGTACTGTTAAAGTACCGGATTGATAAGCAATATAGGTAAGAGTAGTACCAGTAGTACTGTTAAAATCTTAATGATGCCCAGGCCTATATGTATTGAAACAAATGAAAATCCACAAGATTGGTAAATGGAGCGATTAACAAATAGGTTTCTTGTTTGGCAACCCTGGCTCTCCCGGAGTGATCGCTGTGGGGGGAAAATGGGCATGGTACACTATCCTAAGAGGGAAAAAAGATCTTAAAATCTGTTTTTTTTTTTTCCTTCTTTCTGTCACATGTGTCTGCATAGGCGTATACACACGTGAGTATTTTCTTGTCCAGAGTTGCGGGCTTTGAGATAAGGCCCTTCACGTGAGTCTGACGATGGCATTTGGGTGCTGTGTGCTTACTGAACTCTAATCTGATCCACGATACGACGAGTGAATTCATTGGCTGAAATAGTTTCATTCTTACAGGTGGTGGTTGGGTCATGGTTTATGAGGAGATTAAAAGGAAGGAGAGCTCGTTGAAGTCATGCAAGTGAAATGTTGGCAGAATGCATGTGTTCTACTTTACTCTGACTCATGATGTTAACTCCTCCTCCTTCTCCTCCTTGTCCTTCTTCCCTCCCCTCCCCAGGGTTAGAGCATGGAGTCAGTTAGCAGTAACCGCCACATAAGAACTGTGATATGGCAGGGGTTTACTGCGGCTAATCAGGCCACAGATCTTGCCAAAATGTATAATTTGTTTCCACAATTTCCAAGTCATATTTTGTCCAAACATCTTTGTAGCTGACGTGTCCTCCTTAAGCGGGACAGTTACTCACCATCCATTCAAGGGCTGCAGCTCTGCTGCTGACTCTACATTCTGACCTCACGCTTAAGAGGGGCAAGTGAAAAGATGTTTCCCCCTCAATAATCTGTAGACTTTCACAGAATTGACTAAAGCCAAAGTAACAGGAACTGACCAATATACTAGTTACAGTTATCGTTTCTTAAATGTAACTTATGGCCAGAGTTAGTTTCAGTTAATTAAATCAATGCCGCCTCTTTTTTTATTTCAACAGAAAATTCAAAGATGTTCAGGGTCTCTGCAGATCCTTAAGTCTTCAAATGTCTTGAATTTCTTTTTTTTTATTTCAAGGTCTAAAAATGTTTTTAAATGTCTGGAAATTTAGAAAGGGGAGGCATTGAATTTTATTCTGGGGAAGAACAGATGAGTGTTTATCTATTTTTGTTCAGTTTTTATGTTTGGTCTTGTTTTATTTTATATTCCACAACTGTCCGACAATTGTCGCAAGCAATGTACAACACATTTGCGCTAAATAGCATATGCTGACCACCAGGGGCAGTGGGACTGGGGGGCAGTAGCTAGCGGGTGACAGATGAGGCAGCACGAAAAAGGAAAATGGGTAAATATAAATTCAGTCTGAAATGGTTGGAGGTAGGGCTGTGGGATATGACGATATATATCGCATGATGATAGAAAATGTCTTTTCATTTCATATTATGCTCTATCGTTTATTTCATGGTGTCGCAAGTCACACTTTATGGCAATATTTTTCATCATTCGGAGTCCTTCCAATTTTTGCATGGACTCTTATTGGCTTTTTACTTGCGAAGCTTTTATTGCAGTTACAGTAACGTAACTAGTGTAGTTGTTGTCAACACTCCACCACCGTCTGTCTCTTCTCCACTCCACTGAGCTGCGTGTGTGGAGGGGCTGAGCCCCGCCTGTGGTGAAAGAGAGAGGAGAGGAAATAAATAACTAACGCGACCATAAATGACAGCAAAACGCAGTAGACTGTTTGTTTATTTATTTACCCAATTTATGTGCATTCATTTCAGCTCAGTGTGAGAGTTTCTACTGCGTTTTGCTCTCATTTATGGTCACGCTACTCTGCTGTCTGTGGTTCAGTGAGGGCGAGGCTGCCCCTGCACACACACACACACACACACACACACACACACAACACACACACACATGTTCACATTCTGGGGGGTATGGATGGGCAATACCACCGATTTTCTTTTCAATCCCAATACCAAGTAATACTAACAGTAGTATACCAATACTTTAAAAGGGTATCCTTCTTGTGTACAGAAAGGCAGGAAATATTTGTGATTTCTGGAATGAAAATTGCTAAAAACAGACACCACAAAGTTATATCTGAAAGCCTTGGCATTAGTAGTCTTAACTATCAAAGATCAGACTTCTCTGCTAACTGGCTCGCTGTGGCAGCAGGCAGCATCTGTTTCTCTGCGTGCGGTGCCTTGGCACTGCCTTTCTATAAACGATGGGGAGCAGAGCAAGAAGGCAGACGGAAAAGTAGTCTCTGTCCTAAACTACAATTAAAAGAAATTTTTAAAAAAAGAAAGTAAAAAAATATGTATATATACACAAACATTGGTAACGATGTAACTAATCAAAATTAGTTACAGCTGCATGCCTAACATTCAAAACATTATATCGTCTCACAACACAAGACTCATCAACAAATCAATGACACCATCACAACTGGACACTCCCAACTGCAACTGCCATGTGAACGAGTCATGCCCCCTCGAAGGAAAATGCCAGATGAAGGGAGTTATCTACCAAGCTACGGTGACAAGAGATGACAACGGCAAAATAGAGACATAAGTCAGTCTGACAGAGGGAACATTCAAAAAGAGGTTTGATGCATGTGCAGCTTTAGAAACAATCATTTAAAGAATGTCACATCTTTAAGTCCTTATATTTGGTCATTGGCGGACAGAAACATTAATTATTCAACCACCTGGAAAATCCTGTCAAAGAACAGAAAATATTCAACCAGCAGTAAAATGTGTAATCTATGTCTAACTGACAAATATTTTATCATCTACAAACCAGAAATGTCCACACTGAATAACAGGAATGAATTGGCCAACAGTTGCAGACATAGATATAAGCACCTATTTTGCAATTACAAATAAATCATGACAATAGACAAATCCCCCCCCCATTGGCCCATTAGTGATCACGTGTTTTTGAATTTTTGAATGTTACACCTCTCCCTTCCCCATTGGACTTTGTGCACGTGATGTGCATGACGAGGCAGTAGATGGTATGTTCTGTCCTCCATTAGCTTTACTGACAGCTCATGATGCTTATGGCATGAAACAGGCTTGTACTGTCTCATAAAGAATTTACTTGACTCACTGGATTATTTTGCTCCTTATGTGTCGAGCACTTTCCCTACCGTTTAGTGTATCTTTTAACAAAGTTATGTGTGTGTGTGTGTGTGTGTGTGTGTGTGTGTGTGTATGTATGTATATATATATATATATATATATATAAATACAGATGCAGGAAAAAAAGTTTTAATACGTTGCAGTACAGGCCTGTTTCATGCGTCGCGCACTCATCAGCTGCATTAAATACATTACCTGGTATCAATTTTTTAAATTGTATTTATTAAATACAGTACCTGGTATCAATTTTTTAAGTATGAGGATTGATTCTCAAAACCTAACCCTCAGGATCGGAGTATACTTTGGTATTGATCCACCCACCCCTACTGAGGGGGCATGGACCAGAAACTATTTATTCATTGAATTTACAGAAAACGTGCTATATTGTGATATGTATCGGTATCGGGATATCAAATGACCTATATCAGGATATGAGATTTTGGTCATATCACACAGCCCTACTTGGAGGATGACAAATATCGTGGGTGGCTTAAAACAACCCAGTCGTTACGAGGCACAATGTGAACTTTGTCACACAACATTGAAATTGGGGACAATTGGGTTTTAAAGCCCTAGATTCTCCTGAAATCTGAAAAGCACAAGCGCTATGCTTGTACTCAAGAAAACACTGTGGCCATTGAGTCATATGTTGAACCTGTTGCTAGCTTGTCTGTTGTGGTGACATTGGAGCTAATTTGTCTAGTGCAAATGTGTCCACCTTAGCTACAGACTCCATAACTACCACATCTGAGCAGTCAACAGACATCATTCAGCAGTTTTTCTCCAACAGCAACGTTGAAGGCTGTCTCTATAGTGCCTTCTTATGTGTGCTTGATACTGTTGTTTTCCATTTGACAGGGTCTACCTCCATAGTTTTTCATTCTTCATTCATTCATTCATTCATTTGCTATTCATGAATTCACATTATCAAGCTAATCCAGTCACAAACTCTGGCATCAGAGAGAATACCTTTACCCAGTCACCAGTACAATCATGCAGGAGGATAAATAAATGTTTTAAATGTCGCAAGCCTCAAAAATGTGCCACAGACAGCTTTACGTTTGTGTTATGATCCATTACCAGTTTGGTTTATTGGCTTATGCCCCTTTCCTACTGGACAAAAAAATCCACTGACACCTGAACATGTGGCTTTTGTCTGTAGTGGGAATGGTTAAAATTGGCATTCAGTCTTGGACAAATGATTCTGCAGTTGTCACGGCTATTTATCGGCCCCAACTCCAATCGGCAGTGATGGAAACATGACACCTGGGTAAACACGCTAATTTTTGCCATGCCAAAAAGTGATCCTCTGCCAACAACTGATTGCCATCCATGGTTTCCACTTGCCAAAAAGTGATTGCAGCTCTTATCTTGTGACTGAAGTATTGTTTCTGCCTCAAAATAACTTGAAATACATAAACTGATAGTTTGCCAACGGCAATCAGTTCTTGGCAGACGATCACTTTTCGTCACAACATCTATGACACTGGCGTGTTCATGATATCAAACGTGACACACTAGAAAAACAAAAACAAAAGCATACTAAACCCATGTAGATTTTTAAACATGCTATTACACTAGTGTGTTGTAGCATGTTTAAAAAACCTGCTATTACATGCTAGTTTTGGTGGAAAAGTCAAAGAAGGTTGAATCAGTTCATCTGGATACAACGTTTATTGACGGATACGTTTCATCATCCAATAAGTGACATCTTCAGTCTGAAGGAAAAGGGGCATATTAGATATTAAAAGTCACTTATTTTGTACATAGGTGGGTGGGTGGAGTCTCTTAACCAAGCTGGCCTTTAATTCTGTTTTTGTTAGAAGCCAAAATGTACAATGTGATGCTCATAGCCAGTTCAAGATGTGCAGTCACTAAGACAGGCTGCTGGGAAAAGTATATGTACTTACATTTTCTAAAAATAAACTGCTTCAATTTTAATTTTTGTGTACAACATTTTTTTTGGCTTTTTCCCCTCAATTGTGCTTGGCCAATTACCCTATTTTCCAGTGCGTCCTGGTCGTTGCTCCACCCCCTCTGCTGATCCGGGGAGGGCTGCAGACTACCACATGCCTCCTCCAACACATGTGGAGTTGCCAGCCGCTTCTTTTCACCTGACAGTGAGGAGTTTCGCCAGGGAGACGTAGCGCATGGGAGGATCACACTATTCCCCCAGTTCCTCTCCTGAACAGGTGCCCTGAATGACCAGAGGAGGCGCTAGTGCAGCGACTAGGACACATACCCACATCTGGCTTCCCACCCACAGACACGGCCAATTGTATCTGTAGGGACGCCCAACCAAGCCGGAGGTAACACAGGGATTTGAACCGGCGATCGTCATGTTGGTAGGCAACGAAATAGACCGCTAGGCCCCCCGATGCCCGAATCTTTGTGTACAATTTGAGGATTTTTGCTAACACTGTAATTTTTGCTAATTGTGGGAACCTGCCCGCAATTAAAAATATAATTGTTCTAAGTTGGGCATGATTTGTATTAAGTGAGAAAGATTTCTCTATGTTGACATGCCCCTAAAGTAATTATTTTGTTCATTTTTAATTTTGTCATCATGAAGCACATTTATGTTATTCTACAAGACAGCCATCCTGGGGCTTGGTAGCAAGAGTGGAGAAGTGGGCGGAGCCGCTGGTTCCCAGAAGAGTTTTTCCTGTTCAATCCAGCTGTTGGTAATTTTACTTTCTGGCGACCTGTCCAGGGTGTCTCCTCGCCTGCCGCCCAATGGCTGCTGGGATAGGCTCCAGCATCCCGCGACCCCGATTGGGATAAGCGACTAATGGATGGATGGATGGATGATTACTGCAGTAATACTCAACACAGAAACACGGGAGTCTCCTGTATAATTAAGTGATACAATAGTTATTTCATGGCCATCGGTTACAAAAGTTTCACTTTTGTTTCTAAGAAGTCATATTTTTTTTAATCGGTTGGGTATGTCAAAAACTACAGTACCCATGAGTGTCAACGGCCATTACTGTAGAGAACCCACCACTTTTTCACAGAATAAGTTGAAGGAAAGCAGTAGAATACACATGGATGCACTTGACTGGCTTCACCGGCATGAGCAGCAGAATTTTACACTCCTGATTATAGGTTTCTTAAACGCAGTGCACAGTAGGACTTATTGACTTATCAGGAATCAGGAACAATGTATTGTTGTTTCTTTCGTGTACTTGTGTACACAAAAGAAACGAAATTTTGTTTTGTTTCACCCAGCCCACAGCAGTGTGACACAAAAGATAGAAACACACATCCAAAACTTCCGAAAACGACATCACCAACAACATACAAAAACAGCGAGAACAAAGCAAAAAACAAAAACAACAGCACACAAACAGTTAACAACACAGTCCACTCAGTGCAACACAGTCCAAAAAAATCACCGTCCAGAGAGCAAACACCAGCCAGGATGACTGTCGTAACTGCTGGTCTGCATGGGCTAGCAGTTAGCTTAGCCTGCCCCGCTGTCGAGGGCGCACCGCCCACCCTGAGTGCTTCCTCTTTGGGTGCAGCTCCAGGCAGGGCCATGGTCCCTGGGCCCACCGGACACAGCAGACCAGGCTCCCTCAGCCGATCCAACGCCAGCTCTCCCAGCCAGACACTCTTGACATCTGTTATCTGTTACAAGGACCCAGAATTTTTTCAGTGCATTTGCTAATTTTTTGTACTGATGATTCCTTCAACTGGGAGAGTTTCAAGACCATCCAACTGTTAAAAATGCTCGAACAGCCAGTCACATGACATTTTGTATGGGAAAATGAATGGGATTTTTTCTTTCGGGAACCAAGGCCCCTAGATAATACTGCCTACTAATCCACTCGATGGGATTTATTCCTGATTTTTAAAAGCCTTGGATTGTGACAGATTGTGAAGTGCCCAGTATGTTAAAGCAAGAGGTTTGTTTGAATCTAATAGGCTGCAAGAAAGCAGCCTGGTGGCAGTTTAGCATTTGGGTGGGGCTACCGTACAAATGTATGCACACACGTGACCAGTATCCCCTCCCCCTCCTTCTTCAGGGCTTGTGACTGAATGCTGCCACGGATGTTTTGCATTACCATTTCCACATGGTATGCAGAATGATAAAAGGCAGAGAAACCACTAGCCTGTTAGATACATGCTCTGAAAAGTAGGTCAGTTGGTCAAAGTGCACATTGAAGTGTGCTTTATCCTCAAGTGACCCCTTACCTTGTGGTCACTTATATTGCTCCCCTATTATGTGTCATTTACCCAAAAATGTCTCCATGTATCTCACTTGTGCTTTTGAATGCAAACATTAATAACTGATCCTCAGAATAATCCAGCTAAACCTGCAGTTAAGCTTCTTTGTTATCTTACTTTTCTTCCTACAAGTGATACTTCTTACTCTTTCTTGCTCCCAGTTCATGATGTGTTGTGTTTCCGGTATAACTTGGCCCGTCCCCAGATCTTTGGTGAAAGGGAGGTTTTCATTTGGCCCATGCTGCTATGGTTGGCTCAGGGTTTTTTCACTGGGCTTGACTGACTGGTGCAAATGTAGGTCACGCCAGCAACTGCGCAGGCCACTTGAGAGGAGTAGAAAAGTTGTGGACAGCGCACAATGACCCCAACTTTTTTTCTCAATTCATAGACTAACAGCCAGCAGGTGCTATTGCCATTGGTTATTTTTGTGCTGGCCAGTTTGAGTGACAGATCCCTGCAGACAAACATTGCTATCAGGTTGACATGGATTTCAGTGTGATTCACTGTCCAACTGTTAAGTTGCTAGGCACTTGTTGACTATTACCAGAAACCAAAAGCTGTGTAGACAGATTATGGGGCTTGGTGGACTTGTTAACAATAATGCAATAGTTTTTTGTAGCTGACTCAACCTAAGCCTCACATTAGTAATGGTGTGTGTTGGATTGTAAAGTCGCTGTTATATTTTCTATGGCAGAGTAAATCTTGGAAAGCCTGATTGATTTATTTTTTTCTCATATAGTCTGTACTAGTCACGCTCCATGTTGGTCATGCTGTGGCTCTATCTTCAGTTTTGTTGAAAAATAGGCCAAATCTTACACACATTCCTGTCATTTCACAGGCCTGTGGCAGAGAAAACTGGAGCCATAGCCCTTGTTGCACCCTTAACTGTAATGTGCAGCTAAGTCTGTGCTCATTCAGCCTATATGTTTGCACTGAGCAGATTTAGTATGTTTTACTGTCCGGTCAGTTAAACTAGTTGAGTAAGTTGGATATATCCCAATGTTCTATCCACAACTCTGCATCAAAGACGTTTGTAGATAAAAATAGCAACTTGCCCCTTGTTATCAATGAACACATTCAAATAGTAAATGACAGAACTATGGGTAACCGCAAACATCAGTTAAACCCTTCATTAAGTGACTGTTTTTCTGACCTCTAACCTTAAGTCAGTGGAAATAACTACAACTTAATTTTGTGTTTATAACTCAAAATTGTTAAGCATATGACACTTGGCATGTACTGTCTACAGCAAAATGATGCTGTATTGGGTGTACCCTTTCCTTCGTGCAAAATGCTGGATGTTTTCTGTCCATCCCATGCAGGATCGTAAGCTGTCAAAGTCGGAGCGCCAGCGCTTCAAGGAGGAGGCAGGCATGTTGAAAGGACTGCAGCATCCCAACATTGTCCGTTTTTATGACTCCTGGGAGGGTCCCTCCAAAGGAAGGAAATGCATTGTACTGGTCACTGAACTCATGACTTCTGGCACACTTAAAACGTGAGTGTCTAACAAATACTCAACACACCGTACATACAACATCCGCTAACATTACCATCAGCCTATCTTCATGTCCATTATCATTACAAAGTAATAAGTTGTTGCTATTTTCATGTCTGTTTGCAGTTTAGGCCGCCAAATATACTTACTTTGACACAGATAAGCTTAGAATAGGCCAGCAAAAACACATAGGTCAGGGGTTATCAAACTTATTACTCAAAGGTCCGCATTTGATTTTTATTCAAGGTCAGAGGTTTGGAACGATTGGCAATAACAAAATAACATTTAGTAAACTCACTTAACTTTAATCAACATACATTCAAGTTCAAGACAGTCAGGATAATCAAAATACACTTGAGCCTAGAGGAAGAAATGGCATTGTTTGCCTGCAATCAGTTGCTTGAACCTAGGCACATAAGGCGTGATTGCCAGCTGGAGACACTCTTCCATGAAGACCCGCCCTACTCTGCCTCTGATTGGCTCTAACCCTAACGGAAACTCGCATACCGGTATGCTACTCGTTAGTGTCATTTATGGTCACATTAGTTTCTCTCCTCTCTGCTGTGTATTTCAACGTAGACAGGGCTCAGCCTCCACACGCGCGCACACACACACACACAGCGTAGCGGAGGAGAGACCGTAAACCAGATGAAGTGAAGATAGCGTTACTTGAGTTGACCACAACTACACTCGTTACATTACTGTACTGTAAATGCAATAAAAGCTCCGCATCACCCCCAAAGTACATTTTCTGGTGTGATGTTAATGTGTGAACTCTGCATCAACAACACACAAAATAGAAACTGTTACACTTCCTAATGTATTGTATTCATAACATGAGGTATGGGCTGGGTCCAGATTGACTTGCCGACTGACTTTGAGAAGCCGTGACATAGGTGTTCATGTTTGGCTCACTGCTGATATGAATCGTGTGAGATGTCAGTACATGATTCAGCCAGGCTTTGGATCAAACGAGGGAATTTGTGTGTACCTTGTAACAATATGTTTTCCTTACTAAGTCTCAAATTTCTCTCTGAAAAGCAACTCGGGTTTTACACATACAGATCTTGTGTAGTTTTGATGATAGAATCCTTGAGCCTTGTCTGTCCCCTTCTTCTAGATATCTGAAACGATTCAAGGTGATGAAGATTAAAGTGTTGCGGAGCTGGTGCAGACAAATCCTCAAGGGGCTTCACTTCCTGCATACTCGTGGTCCTCCCATCATCCACAGGGACCTTAAGTGCGACAACATCTTCATCACAGGCCCTACAGGATCCGTCAAGATAGGAGATCTGGGACTGGCCACACTTAAGCGAGCGTCCTTCGCAAAGAGTGTCATAGGTACGGCCCCAAAGTTATTGCTACCCCCTCTGTCCTTGTAATGGGGCAGTGCCTTTCTAAGGTCATTATTACAATGTCTTTATCAAGAAACGTTGATGTTTTTTGTTCTGACTTATTGTTCTGACAGTGTGGTTCAAAAACAGACCACAGTGTTTCAGCTCTCTCTCAAACCACAGCTCAAATGGAGGCCAGATTTTGTGGCCATCTTAGACCTGTAACCACAAGCCTCTTTCTTCACACTTCCACACCTCTGTTAAGCTTGATCACTGTGACAGAATCCTTCTGTTGTCTGTTTCTCCAAAAAGGGAAAGCTTTTCTTTTCAGGCACCTACTGAAAGTAAGTAGAGCCACAAACTTTTTATTGTTAAATATAATATTTCTTTATGTCATGCATTATACCTGCAGGCTAACTTGGTCAGGGCTAAAGGTATGCCCTTTGCGTCTGTCTCAGACTGGTCTTTGCTCTGTGGTTTGGAAATATGTGGTCTGTTTGCCAGTGGTGCCCATAATGTTTAACATCTCTTTTTGTGGGTTTTCCTCAACAGGTTTTTTTTTGTTTTGTTTTTTTTACTAGTGTTTGTCTCTTAATGTCTTAAAAGATTTCAGGACAACATAATCCTGTTGCTGTCTAGGATTTTCTCCTTATCCATTCCCTTCTCTTTCTTTCTCTGTCAGCCTTCCAACCTTTTTTTTGTTTTGTTTTTTTTTTTTAACAAATCTTTCATATTCTTGGGTATTCTTTTAAAATGTAGGCTCTAGCCTCAGCTGTGCCCCATTCTGCTGTATGGAATGAATAGGGTACTGCTGGTCATTGAGTAAGTATGCACTTTTTGTGGGCCTGGTAAGTTTGCCAGTGTGCTGTGACACACCTCATTTCAAAAACAATTCAATTCAAATTAATAACTGGGTTTCTCTGTGTAAGACCTGAAATTGAGAGCAAAGTTAGTATTTATTTGATGGAAGCTGGTGTACAGACACAATCTATTGAGCACAACAACTAGCTATGGGATCTGCTTTTCTCAGCCTTCACCGTAACACTTCCCTTCTGCAGGGCAAGGGGAAATGGTAAGCCAGACTTCACAAGGTAAGTGTAAAACAACGGGTTTGTTTTGATGTTGTTGTAAGGTAAGGTCTTGACACAAGTTACTTCCATAGCTAGTCATATTTCATTTTCAGATCACTGGCATACATTTGAAACTGCAGTTTGGCTTTAGTGTTTTCAAGTGCTTCTATAAAGTTCATACTGAAAGGTTGTCTATAAAACTAATTTTGGCTAGAAAGTGTGCTCTGTTCATCAGCTTCCTCACACAGACCTTATGTCGCTAAATGTCAAGGCCTTACACAGACAAACATGTGCCTCTTTCTCTGCAGTCTAACTGAGCCCAGCTTCCCCCCTTTTTGTTTCTTTCCCTTTTTTACTTTCCTTCCCTTCTATTCTCTCTTCCTCCCTCTCTCTCGCTCTCTCTCTCTGACTCGCAGGTTCTGCTCTCCAGGAGACGGCAACAGGCTGGTCACTCCTCATCTTGTCTCTCTTCCTCAGCCTCGTCATGGGTTTCAGGGGCAGAGAGGCAGAGGGACAGTGGGTTAAGAGAGGCCCACTCAATCAGTCAGGGAGTTCGAGAGTTCTGAATAGTTGTTTTGATTTAAGGTACCCCTGAGTTCATGGCGCCTGAGATGTATGAGGAGAAGTACGACGAGTCAGTGGATGTGTATGCCTTTGGAATGTGCATGCTGGAGATGGCCACCTCAGAGTACCCTTACTCAGAGTGCCAGAATGCTGCACAGATCTACCGCAGAGTTACCAGCGTAAGTCTTCCCCTTCAATCCTCCATGTGACCTCCTCTACCAGCTGTCCTTTCTCCTTGCGTCCACCCCTTCCTATTTGCTGAGAAGGCTTGAGTCCTTCATCTGGAATACTTATCAATTCACATGTCAGAATTCTTTTGGTTAACTATTTCCACACACCCCCATGCATCTTTATTACCCTCTGCTTATCTGCTTTATCAGCCGTAGTTCCTGTCGCTCAGGTATTTTCTTGTAGCTTCTACCATTTGGCGTCTGATAAAGCCACCAGTAAGAGAAAAGACAAAAATAAGTTGACTCTTGCCAACCCGCTCTGTGTGTCCCTGATCCAGTTTTTCTTGCTCTGTCCTCTTGATTTATGTCAACTGACCGTTGTCACAATGCAAGAAGTGCAGAAACTGTCAGGAACACACCCATAAACTTTTGAATTCATATAGCTCATATTGGCTCACTCTTGAAATGCACTGTGGGCCTATTGCGATTCATATCCTCACAATTAGTCATAGTTTGCTGAGTCAAATAAAAACAACATAATAGGAAGCTTTATGCATACAATTAGCCTACAAAATATACCCGTATGTAAGATCTTTCTATAAGATTGGAAGGATGGTGTTTTGCACCTCACTGCTCGATATTAAATCCTGTACATTGATATTAGGAATAGTATACCGAACAGAATAAAGTTGTGCACTTTGAGAAGATGTGCTGTTGCTTTCTGCTGATTAATATCACTCCTCTTAGTCAGTCCATATTTCCGTAGCGCCAGGCAGTCTCCTGCTGCCATTGGCTTATTCAGTCACTCAACACTAGGCCCCCTCCATTGTCCTATGTCTTCCTCTCCCCCACCTCTCCCCACCACTTCACATGCTGAAATTCTTTGAAAGCCACCAACCAGAGGCAACGTCTTCTTTTTGATAATATTTGAATGGACATTTGCAGGGATAACATTTCTAAAACTAACCTAGGAGACTGTAGTCATATATTCCTTATAAAAATTGCCTCTAAATGCAGGCTTAAGATTTAAGCTGTCAGTAAGAAGAGGATATTACCACTTCATATATTGGATTAACACTATCACATTCATCAAAGTTACTGAGATAGACAGGATTAAGTTCATGATAATGGCAAAGAGCATCTGACAGGGACGGCAAGGACTTTGAAAAGTAACAGCTGGTTATCCAAATTAAAGTTCAAAATAATGGGAGAGCCATTCTCACTCAGTGTTCTGTGTTTCCTGTAGGGGGTGAAGCCAGGCAGCTTCGACAAGGTGGCTTTCCCTGAGGTGAAGGAGATCATCGAGGGATGCATTCGCCAGAACAAGGATGAAAGGTCTTTATACCATACAGTTATGCTTGTTTGTTCAGTCTCTTTAACTCTTGTTAGCGAGATGTTTTTCCATGTACTCACTGACTGTCTGTCTCCCTCTCCGTAGGTACTCAATCAAGGACCTTCTTAACCATGCCTTCTTCCAGGAGGAGACAGGGGTGCGTGTGGAGCTGGCAGAGGAGGATGATGGTGAGATGGGGGCTATCAAACTGTGGCTGAGAATTGAGGATGTAAAGAAGCTCAAGGGAAAGTACAAAGACAACGAAGCGATCGAGTTTTCTTTCGACCTTAGCAAGGATGTACCAGAGGATGTGGCTCAGGAAATGGTAAATTCAGCTTCAGCAGTTCCTGGTTCTTAGTTCTCACATGGTTTGGTATACATTGCTTCAATTGGAAAAAAAAAAAAAGAGAAAGTAGGGCACTACTGTTTTCTGCCATTGCCATCCCAAAATTTTAAGTTGTGTCTTTCTGTGCTCAAGGTTGAGTCTGGCTATGTGTGTGAAGGTGACCATAAGACTATGGCTAAAGCTATAAAAGAAAGGGTTGCCCTTATCTGTCGCAAAAGAACACAGAGGCAGCAGGTCAGTATGCTCATGTTTTGATACTGAATGTTTGTTTACATCTTTTTTCCAACAATCTGGTGATAATAACAATATTACATTTATCACTAAATGAATCAAAGGTCCGAGAGGAGCAGGAGAAAAGGAAGCTAGAGGAAGAACAGCAGGGTCACTTGCTACCATCACAGCAGCAACAGCAACCAGGCCAACCACCTAGCACAGATGCGCCACAGCCAAACCCCCAAGCTGTGCAACAGCCTGCCTCATATGTCCCACCACAGGCTAGCCAACAACCCACTCAACAGATGACTCCTCAACCTGCATCCCAGCAGAGCCTTCAGACGACAAACTACAACACTCCTCAATCTGTCCAGACGACACTTTCAGCACAGGGGGTCCCTTATGCTCTCCAGTCCACAGGACAGGTCTCGATTCCAGCACAGGGTCAGAGTGTTACTCCAGTTCAGCCAGAGTCAGGAGAGCCTGAGGTTGACCAATATCAACAGCAGCCACAGCACACAGAGGCAGGTGTGTATCAGAGATGACTCCATGTCTATCATGCTAGTATTGCTGAAAGCTTGAATAGATTACATTGATTATCCGAATTTATTGCAGTTGCAACTTAATTGTCCCTCTCTTCCATCTAAACCTCTACTGATATAGCCAATGTTATGGCAGACCGACCACCAGCGTCCTCCGTCCCTCTTGAGCCTCAGCCTGTACTTGGATACAACTCACTCCCCAAGCAGCAGCTTCAGCTCCCAATGTCATACTCTCAGACAACAACTGACCAGTTACAACAACAGATGCCAGTGGTGAGTTATGAATATAATAAATGGAATTAGAGTCTTTGTCTTGTTTAAAAGAAGCAGATGAACACCGCCTCTCCCTTTCTTTCTTTTTTTTACATTACTTTACATTACTCACTTAATTTTTTATTTTAGCCCCAGTTAGTTGAAGTCTTCTATCCGACATTTAACCTTTCACGTCCTTAATTTCGGCATCTTCTATTTTCCCTCTTTTGCAACTGATTCATCAGGTCCAGCCCCAGATCCAAGGTGTCCAGCAGACCACCGTTGTCCCTTCCAACAACCAGCCTATTCCAGTGGCACCTCAGCAGGTAGATTTTACCTTTTTCACTATTTTAATTTTACTTGAATTCCTATGGTCCTGTATGCTAATAGGGTCTACTTGGGAATCTTCCATGGAAGCGGTCGAGTCTGGTGGACCCATCACCATTGGTTCTCTGTAATCTTCTAAAATTTACTTCCTGAAGTTGTTTTTCCTTTTCGCTATCCCAAATTTTCCTTCTCTTACCCCTTGTTGTGTTTTGTTTCTTATAGTACGGAGTTTACTACCAACCATCACTTCCCCCCCAGGTAGATAAAAATGTCCCTTATGCCTCTTATTACATCCACTGCCTCTCTCTGATGACATGTTCTGTACCGTTAAAACATGTCACAAAATCTTCTGTGTAATAGGAAGCATTGCGTGTCAGACAGTGATACTCGGGCAGGTTTTGTGGATGTTCATTAAGTGTTGTTTCAGTTGTGGCAGGCTTTCATAGCTATGAAATGTGTGGTATCCAGAGCTGTGTGGGGCTATAAAGCCCCATACAGCTCTGGTGTCATGTTCTCTGCAATGAGTTGTAGAGTTGACATTAAGGGCCCTTTTTAAAGGATCTATTGCGCATGGTGCAAGTGCATTTAGGGCGTGTCCAAATCCAGTTTCGCTAGTTAAACGGCACATAATCTGGGCACAAAGTAAGGCATAAAGGGGTTGTACTTAGTCTCTTAATCATAGGTGTGGGTTGTTTTTTTTTTTTGGAACGTGAATTAAACCAATCAGAGCGTCATCTCCCATTCCCTTTAAAAGCCAGGTGTGCTTGTACCGTGGTGCAGTGCTATTTAAATGGTGGATTTGGCAAGCTGGAGAAGCGAACAGTTTTCTGCTGAGGAAACAGATCTGCTCATGCGCGAAGTGAAAGTACAGGAGCAGCAGGAATCCAGCAAAGCTCCCCGAGGTGAAGCGGGCATGGGAGGTGCTAGCGGTCAGCGTGTCCTTGTCCTCTGGCATCATCAGAACAGCTGCACAATGCCGAAAGTGTATAATGATGTTGGGAGATGGGGAAAACAAAAGCTTGCCACTCACAGAAAACATCAGTCACGATTAGCTGATTCTGATAAATATTGTGACCATTTTGACATTTATTTTTTAATATTTTGATGTACACAATACTAATCTTTCACACTGTAATGTTTTTAGTTGTAATCTTTTGCATGTTTGTGCACTGCTGTGCATCTCTGTGTAACAGAGTGTATGCCCGTTGTGGGCCCGCCTATGTAGGCGCATGTGCCGTTGACTTTAGACCAGGTTTTTGTTGGTAAACGGCACAATCACTTTGCCTTGTCTCAAGATAGCAATGTGCCAACAATGCGCTTGACCACACTTCATCTTAAGACCAACTCCCCATGGATGCACAGATGGGTGCAAGGACATTTGCTATTTAAACAACGTAGGCGCTAGGCGGGAAAATGACAACTGTGTCAGTTGGAAACTAGCAATGACATTTGCGCTGCGCTTTGTGCCGGATGTAAGATGGGGCCCTGGGTGTTCAGTGATCAATCCCGTAACACCTACACTGACAAACTAGTAACTGGTCTTATTTATGCATCTGTGCTATCCAGCAGGTAAGTTACTGGGGCTTTAGAGATGGTCCAGTGGAAACCTTCACAGGATTTGACAGAAGTCTCAAAGTGAAATGGAGTGATCTAAATTTCAATGTGACTCTAAATTCTTTTTTGTCCGTCTCCGTCTTAGCTCATTATTTTGTCTTTTTTTTTTTTTTTTTGGCTGCTTCGCTGTTGCCTATCTCTCATCATTTTAGATGCCCACACAGCAGGTGATGTTGCCCCCATCCTCGCTGCCTGTCCCTACCCAGCTGCAACAGCCAGAAGGCACTGCTCCACAGAAATCCTCTCAACCACATATCAAACCTGGACTTCAGCAACTACAGGTTAGTATCACACCTACTTTTTCTAGATGGGTCCTAAAGCTAAGGGAATAGCAGGTTCTCAGTTTTTCTTTTCCAAGTTTTGTCTTGAGCCTTTTCATTTTGGCTTGGGACTCACAACTCAGTAGCATGACTATCTTCTTTGTTCATCTACCTCTTCCCTTTGCATGCTGCTTCTTCCTGCATGACTATTAGTCTTGGGCCAATGAGCAAAGCCCTCCTATCCTGTCTCCTCCAATGAACGCTGAGCACCTATACTTCCTGTATCAGGCAACATGCCTCTCTGTTCTGCAGGTACTCTCCACTCTCCAGAGGGGAAAAAAAACACTTGTGTTGTGCAAGTGTGAGTTTTGGTAGGGAGTGAAGTATTTGGTTTACATGTTCAGGTGTGGTGATGTTTAAATGTTCAATACCTCTAAGTCCTAATCATCCCAAACCTGCTATGGTCAAACACTGCTATTGGCCCTGTCATTGTGTTTTTTGCTTTTACATAGTAATAAAGTGCTTTTATTTAGATGGGTGTCATCTGCATTTTAGGCCTCTGTGAGTGCTTCTCAGTCAGCACCAGTAGAACAGCCAGGAGGATCTTTTGCATTAGTGCCACCGTCTGTGGAAAGGTAAGAGATTACCTCTACTAAAAAACAAGTTTCATCAAAACCAGAATAGCTTTCTAATGGGTCATTGTCTTTCAGCTGTTTGTCAGATACAGCCTCAGGTCTTAGTGATGGCAATGATGGGAATTCCACATCAGGAGGACGCCATGAGGGCCGCTCTCTTAAACGCCACCAGCGGCGGTCTGTGCGTAGCCGCTCTCGCCATGAGAAGACTGCCAAGGCCAAGCTCAATGTTTTGAATGTAAGTTTCTCCGTTTTTGTTTTTTTTTTGTTTTTTTTTTTCTCTTATGCACTGTGTTAGACTTTTGAAACATGAACTTTTCCCCCTCTCAGATTTCTAATATAGGAGACAGAGTGGCAGAGTGCCAGCTGGAGACGCACAATAGGAAGATGGTGACCTTCAAATTTGACCTTGATGGTGATAATCCAGAGGAAATTGCACAGATCATGGTAATGCTACAGCACTGTCACTGTCAATAAGTGGAACGCATAACTCATAGTGCACCTTTAATCAACATCAACGCCCACCACTATAATTATTGACTGAGAGCGTAATGTCTCAACATTAGTTATATTACTGTAGTTAACATGTTCTCTTCCTCCATCAGGTGGCCAGTGAGTTCATTCTGGAGAATGAGCGAGAGTCCTTCATTGAGCAGGTCCGTGAAGTCATAGAAATGGCTGATGAGAAAGGAGAGGGTATGAAGGAAGGCTTCCCCCAGGTATATTCTACTCCCTATAGCACTTTACTAGCCCAATAAATTCCTAGTTTGTCTCTACTGTTACCCACTACATGAATGCAAGGATCTCATTTAAATTTCTCTCCTCAATAGATGAGTGATCTTCAGCAGCAAACTGAGATGTCCACTGTTCTGGCTCCAGGTGAGCAGCCTCCCATACCTAAAGACTCAGCTACTTTATTATCACTATACAGGTTCATCTCCCTCCATCTTAATCTGTCTCCTTATTTTTGACATCTCTCACCAGGTATTTCTCCCAGCATTGCAGCCCAGGTGGTGCACTCGGCAGGGCGTAGGTTCATTGTCAGCCCTGTACCAGAGTCTCGCCTCAGAGAGCAGTTCTTTGGGCCCGCTTCTGCTAATACCTCCTTTGGAGACGAACCTGCCCCAGGTAAGAGACAACATCTATTTTACAACCCCCAATTGTGTCATAAAGATGTCTTTTAATATCTGTAGTATGCAACAGTGAGGTATCGTTACGTTTTGCATCATCATCATTCTCTAGACAGTTCTATTGTGAAATATTGCAAAGGAAGAATGAAAAGCTAGAGTGGCTTTGGACTAACAATGGAGCACTCCAGAATGAGGGAACCGTTTTGTTCTGGAGCGACAGAAAAAAAGCTAGTTAACTGAATTAATGTTGATGCTAACTAGAGCTCATTTAAACCTAGTGTTGAAAAGATTAAGTAGTGACATCAATGTGCTCACAGCAGCTGCTAAGAGCCACTTATATTATTTTAGTGTGAGAGAAATCAATTTAAGACATTTGATATTTGAAATATTCAAAAATAAACGTACCATGTAGAACCAGAAGCTACTGTAAATGGGCAGTATGCTAAGGACATCAGAAGCAGTCAGTCTCAGTGTTGTCTGTCTGGTTGGGCTCTGCCACACATTTGTTAATAAAGGTGAAAGGTTTGTATTTCAAATAACTGCTTAGAGCCACCAGCCACCGATGTATGCTTTCTGATGAATACTTAAATTGGAAATATATAATGGAAAATTATCTGCAAAGATTTTAATGAATTACAAGACATGGTAATAGATTAAGCAAGCACTAAGCTTTATGTTTTTTATTAAGTTTTAACTGAAAATGACTACTGACTATTTCCTCAGTGTTTAAAAATGATCAATATGGCCATTGTCTGTTGCTCAGACAACTCTTTTGTTTTTGTTCTATACAAACAAGAGCTTTAAAACATAATTTTCCCAATCTCTTTCTAGCTGCCCCTGTTGGTCGGGGCCTCTCTCTGTCAGCTCCATCTGCCACTCTCCAACAGGCCTTCAGTGAAATGAGACTGGCCAATGGAGAAAGATGTCGCACCCTGGGCCACCCTGTTACCGAGCCAGAACCCAGTGCTGCCCCATCCACACAGGCTGGAATCTGTCCAAACTCAAACTCTAACTATGCCCTGGCTCCTGCTGAGGCGACAGCTCCCAGTGCCATCGCCGCCACCCTGCCGGCTGTGTCTGTCGCTTCCACTGCCAGGTCCTCACCACCACCACCTTCCACTGGGAGGGCTTCCCCCCCACTCACAGTAGCTCAAACCCAATCCCCTATACCTGCAACAAAGGAACCAAGCACACCTCCCCAGTCTTTCCATCAAACGGCGCCCTCCCAGTCTGCACCAATAACTAACATCCCTCAGCTGAGCAGTAATGCTCTCTCTGTCACCTCTGCTGCTTGCTCTACATCCAGTAATGCTGGCACTGTGCCAGTCTCAGAGCTGCAGCCTGTTACTAATGCCATTTCCTCCTCTCAGCCTATGCTTTCTTCCGTCCACACAGCACAGTCCACTCCCCCACAATGTCAGCCTATAACCACTTCAGTTCCTGCAGCTCAAACTGGGCTTGTTCCGTCTCAGCCCACACCACCCACCACCACCTTGTCAAGCCAGCCCCAAGCCCAACCTCAGTCAGTAGAGTCAGAGGCGGCTGAGTCCCAGACCAAGGCTCTTGGTATAGATGACATCCAAGCCTTGGATAAGAAGTTGCGGTCCCTCTTTAAAGACCAGAGCTCTGCCACTTCCAGCCCCTCAGTGGAACTGTCTCATAACACAGGCACTGTCTCTCCACCCACTGGAAACACTTCTCCCCCGCCTGGAGCAGCTCTTGTGCCCCCATCTAACCTTCCCCTTTCCTCAGGGGCACAGGGCACCCTAGGCCCCACACCCACTTCAGGGCAGGGAGGTACTCCAGCAGGACATGTCCAGACCCCTCCAACCAAGCCCAGAGCACAGGTAAGTGGAAGTGGTTCTAGCCAAGGAAACCATTTAAGGGTAGGGATGGTAGGTGCTTTTTGGTGACAGTTGTGCTTTCTCTCTTATTTATTTTAAGACTCTACCTGCCGGTTTTGATCAAGCTAATACCCCTTCCACAGAGTCATTATCTCCATTTCCTGGACCAGCTCAGGTGAGGCCTCTTATGCCATCAGATTAGTCCATAAGGAATGATTTTGCCTCGAGAATGATGTTTGTCGTTCGTTAGGAGTTTCATACAGCCTCTCCTATTCATTTATCCGTGATCTTGTTTTAGTTTGGTGCAAAATCTAAGGTTATCCTAATTTCTGTACAAAATGAAGACTTGTATAAACAGCTACTTATATTTGGGGATTGTTATTTATGTTTTTTGTTTGTGGTATTGTCACAATACCACATTTTTTAACTTTGGTACAATAATAGAAAAAACAATTTATCTGATACCATCTTTGATACCATGGTTATAAAAAAAACCCACAAAAAATATGAAAATTTTTACTGAACAATTTCTGTTGACCAAAACAAAATATTTTTATTGAATTATAAAGCCATTTATTTAAATAGCATAGCAAACACTATTTCTCTCCAGTTGAATACGAGATAGTGAAACACTAACAGTGAATAGGGCAACAGTATAATAGGGCCTATGTGGAAGAAGGAAAGACATGTCTCTCCCTTTCTCTGTGTGTGTGTGTGTTTGTGTGTGTGTGTGTGTGTGTGTGTGTGTGTGTCTTTTTAAGTCATTTTGACAAATCGACTTTGGTTCTCTTGCATGTAAATTGCAGAACAATGACATGGTATGACCAGCCAGTCCAGTTTCAGAGAAGTGAAAACTTTTGCGAGCACACTGGAAGTGCTCAAACCGCCTCCTGCTGTTCGCTTTCATCTTGCCTATAGATGTATCTGCTATATGTTTTTATGCCTGGTCAAGTTAAATCAAATGCATTAAAGTAGCCTATATAAGATCAACCACTAACCAAGATAAGACACATATTCATGACATGTGGCTACACCAACAATTTCTGCTACTTTTCTCCAGACGGTGTTTAATTTGTAATGGTCTCTGTACATTGGCAGAGCCGGGTCATATGGTTAAGGAAAACCCGACAGTCAGTCAGTTTGTCCTCCATGTTGTTGGAAAAATGCAGCCTAATATTTGCAGGGAAAGAATTTCCACAGTGGACATTTGTCCGAAATCCAATTTGTTGCTATGATGCACATTTCTTGCACAGCAGGCTCAGCATTTCAGCTGAACCGTGATTTAGAGCTTGCTATGTTGCCTCGCACTTCAGGTCATCCATGCAATTAGTTAGCTGCCTCATTTCAAATGAACAGAGGGGGCGGTGACACTGCTGCTTCCAGTGTGACACAAACTAGGCTGCTATCAAATGTGTGCTGTGATGGAGATATTGTAAAAGTTCGGTCAGTATGTATTGAAAATTTAAAAACCCATGTTTTGTATTCCACGGTCCCAGCAACCCCTGGGTAATTTAGATGCCCAGTTGAGAAGAGCTCTGAGTCCAGAGACTGTTCAGGGTGGCAACAAAGCCCCCGCCCCAGCAGAAAGCTTCACTATGGGGCGTTTCAAAGTAAGTTTTTAGCTGGAGCTAAAAAAGAATGAATTTTAGTCACTTTGAGATGGTTGTGTGATATTTTTATTGTCAGACCACTGGGTTTGTATGTCTGACTTGGTTCACTAAAACTCCATCCTTCCTCTCCTCATCCAGGTCTCTGTTGCTACTGATGGCACTTCTAGTGTTGTCCGAGACCCATCCAACGCAGTCTCCTCTTCGTCACTCACACCATCCTCCTCCTCTTCCTCCTCCTCCTCCTCCTCCTCCTCCCTCTCAAGTCCAGAAAATACTCTCCATCGGTTGTCCCCTTTGTCAAAAGGAGTCCAGGCAGGTGATAGTACAGATGGGGCCTTATCGCTCCCGTCTGTTCCGCCTAGTCAAGCCACTACTATCGGGCGCTTCCAGGTGTCCACGACTGCTAATGCCCACACAGAGCCCAGTACTGCCCCCACTTCCAAAGTTGGACGTTTTTCAGTAACAGGTTTGTATCAGATTGTAAATTCACCATTGACAGGAACTAAAAGTGTAGCTAGGCTTAATTGTTCCACCCCCTTTTCTGCCACGAACTTTTTTTTTTTGATCTGTGCCCACTGACGTTTGTGTCTCAGAAACCTCATGACCGGCAAGGACTGCCAATTTGTATTCTCAGCGAATGGCAAACAAATAACACAACTTGTTTTCGCAAAAGTCAGTTTTCATGCAGTGTTGACAGAACAACAGTGTAGGGTAAGGATTAGGTGTTGAGGCTGTCATTCTGTGGTTCATTTGTCCGTCTCCTCACATGGTTTTTCAAGCGATCATCTGTTGAGACTCTCCCCTCAGCCTCAAAGTCACAATGAGTAAAAATATTCATGCATCAAGTGCCTGGCGACGACACAGATAACTCACTCACCGTTTCACTCAGAATCAGCTTTTTCCTCCAAATTACCCAAAATTATTCAAATTTTTTACAAAAGGACCTATCCTGTTGTCATTTCACGTTAAAATGCCAGAAAGATTTACTTTCTTTTTCTTTTCTTTTTTTTTGGTGAAAGATAAGACAACACAGACTAAGGGGTGATGTGTAAAACCAACTGGAAATATGTTGCTCCTGACTGACCTGGTGTGAAGGTGTCTGGTGATCTCCACCTGTCTAGCCTGCAGCACTGACCCTGTTCCCTGAAACCTTTACCCATGTTCACTGCGCTGTGTGAAGTTTTTACTCTCCAAGTATCAATTAAATCAAATTGTGACGATGACCTGGATAAAGTGATGGAAGATTTTCGATGTGGTTCTTCACTTGACCTGTCCTGTCATTTGTCCTCACTGGTGACAGGCGGGTCCACATCTGCCACCTCCCCGTCACTCTGCACCTCCTGCCCAGGCTCAGCTGCAGCAGCTGCCAGGGAGATTACACATGCAGCAGCGCTGCTAACTGCATGTACACTCATCTATGGCCATTTTATCTTTTTCTGAATTACTGTGAAGTTTAGGAGACTCCAGGTTTACATTTTGTGGTATTTAACTTGTTTACCTGCCGCCGTTGGCCTCGTTACCCCCCCCCCCCCCGCCTTCTCGCTACTACCCCCCGCTTCAGCCGCCTGATTGGCGGCTTCCGCATCCTCCGCTCCCCATTCTCTATGCAGGCAAGCAAAGCGCCTGTGTCCCATGTCCCCACACTCAAAACACGTCATACTACCTGAACTTGCACCATTTTCGCTATGGGCTTAAAATTGCATTATTACATATTTATAATTCATGAAAACATCAGACTATGGAATCTGGATTGGTCCTGGGTCGGTAACGTCAGTCCGATATCCAATGAGTGAATTACGCCAGTATAGGCACCTGGTACCAATATTGGATTGGTCCCAACTCTTGTAGAATGTTTATTACTCGATTTTCACTGGTCGAGGTCTAATATGACTTCCTATCGTTATTTTTTTTCCAGTGACCCCAACTTCAGCAGCAGGCTCCAGTCCTTCCCATGGCTCCGGTATACAGAACGGGCCGTCATCCTCAACGTCTGACCCTCGCAACTCCTGTCCCTATTATGTAAGCAGTGACAATGACGATGACTCAGGTCCCGAGGATGAGAATTTCCAGAGAGAAGTTAGCCGCCTTAGAGAGAAGTATGTTACTGTTTCAAATCCTTATTTTAGCTAATTTGCATCTATTTGTCGACGTTGGCCAATATTTCTATAGAACTACTTGAGCATGAGTGAAAATGTCATTAAATCTTAACCATGCATTTCTTCACCTCACATAGACATATGATAGAGATACAGGCCCTGCACTCTCGCCAGAAGGAGGAGATAGATGCCCTGTTCACCCAGCTCGGCAAACACCCTCCTTCAGCTGTGTTGTCCCCTGCTGTAGCCATGGCTGGAGGCCGACGCAGACCCAAAAGCAAAGGTCACAAATCTGCTCGTAGTAGTGGCCAGCCAAGTCCTCTACACTCAGGTATGGTCTTAAATCTCCAAGATCTTGGCTTTCAAAAAAGGCTATTTGAGGTTAACCTGTATTTTTTTTTCCTCAATGCCTGTCCCATTATGTGCCTGTATTTTTTTTTTAAACCTAAACTTTCCTAACAAAACTATGAAGGGTCAAGTTTAAATAGTGTTTCAGCTGATGCATAGCTCATAGTGTATTGTGCTCATGCCTCTAGGAGCTGCAGACTCGGCACAGACTCTCCGTGTTTCAGCGTCCCCCCCAAATAATAATTCACCGCCAGCAACAGAGGCCTCTGAGGACACCACCAGGACCACTTTACAACAGCTCAAATCTTCCCCTTCTATGCCCAGCCTCTGCATTTCCTCACTTGGTACCTTCAAGCACTCAACATTGTCACTGTGAACTGTTGGCTTAAATTAATATGTTGGTTGACCTCTGTTTCCTGTATTCCCAGCAGTCAGTGGGGCTAGCTCCGACAGTGGTGCAGGTCAGAGCCAAAACCACTGTAACTCGCTGACCCAACCAGCTGGAGCTACTCCTGCCCAGAAGTGCAAGGGGACCTTCACTGATGACCTGCATCAGCTAGTGGATAACTGGGCTAGGGATGCAATCAGCCTTTCCCAGTGCAAGAGGGGACCCAAAACTGGAGTGCAGGGAGCACTGGGGCATGATGTAAGTTTTCACTAGTGCCTCATAACTCTGTGCCATCTTCTTATGAGCTGTGTTGTCTTACCTTTCATAGTACTGGAAGTTGAAATGAGAAGATCTACTACTAGAAGCCAGTATATGTCATTGTTTCTATAAACCACACATAATAATCTTTCCCCCTCCACAGATCATCCCTCCAGCCAACATGGGACGCAAATTCTCAGCTCCAGGCCACCTCTGTCCAACCATACCCACACCGAACACCACCACTCACCACCCTAACCCCACCAACCCCCCTCTCCCTGTAGGGCCTCGTAAGGGCTCCCTGGGACCAGTTGCCACAGGGTTTGGCTATGCCTCCGCCCCATACAGTGCCCCTCAGTGGACTGGCTCCACAGGGTCCTGCCAGATTAACATGCTTAACCCCACGCAGCCACTAGCCCAGTACCAGCCCCCCACCTCAGCCCCTGCATCCATACAGCAGGGCTACCACATGGGAACCACGTCGGCCTCTCAGAAACCAGTCAACCCTGGAGGTTCTAACCTGAGGCCCACGTAGCCCAGTCTGAGCCCTGATCTGGGCTGAGATGGAAGGCAGGAAAGGGTGGACAGCCATTGAGTGATAACCACTTGCCCTCAATGAAGCTTGTTGGTTAGCTGACTGGGTGTTGTGCTTTTTATTTTTGTTCTGTCTTTTATGTTTTCTTGTTTTCTGTAATGGATGTGACCTGTGTGGTCCAGTCCCGTCAGACAGAAATTAAAGCTGTCTGGTAATTGGAGGGAGAGTGCAATACACACACACAGCGGCCCAATCACATCCGCCCTGCCATTGGTTGTGGAAATCAGCTGTGACTGACTGGTGACTTTTTGCCGGTGAAGTGATGGACCCAAGTGCATAGCCAACAGTGGCCAAAGAGTTTTAGTGAACGCGCCCATCGCATTGTCATCATTCCTGTGAAGAGAATGGGGTAAGAAGGATTCTAGTTATTCCTGGTCTTTAGCTGAACTAGGACAGAGATCATGTGAGTGATGCCCCTATAAACATATGTACACGCACCAAACTACGTAAACATATGTGCACACACACCAAACTACATAGAAACATATGTGCACACACACCAAACTACATAGAAACATATGTGCACACACACCAAACTACATATATTGGATTGAATGAACTGAGGAGTTGTAAGTGAAGATATCTAGGAGGGCATTGGTAGGTTGTGACTGTACAGAAAGTGAAAAATTGACCCTTTGGTCCTGGCTGAACTAGTACAGTTTATATGTTGGCTGGAAAGTCTGAGGGAATAGACGGTAATAGGAAGAATGTGCTAGAGAGGCAGAGGTGGAGGTGTATAGAAATTGGCATAACTCCCAGTGGCTCCCTATTTAAAATGCAATAATGACCACGCGTAAACATGTCGTCCCTCGTAACAGTGGCCTTAACCCTTATCCATATGTAAGCATACTTTGTATATAGACATCTCTTCATGTTTAGCCTATTTATGTCTTATTGTGAGAAAAGTATGGTGTCTTTGTGATTTGAGTTGTCATCCATCTATCCACACAGGCTGGTTTTAAGATCATACAGTTTACCTGTCAATGTAAGCTGCTGTATCTGTGTGCAACCTACACACATCTGTACGCACGTTGACTAACATGTGGGCTTGGTTTGAGTTGCAGAGGTGTCGTTACTGTAATCACAACTTGGCTTTACATGTAAAGTTCACCTGCTGAAGTCTTTGACTGTACACGTTACTAGATTACAGTAGATGTCCATATCTTAGCAGAGGGAGCAGGTTTGGGTTATTGTCATGCTGTTGATAAGACAGTGGGTTTTTCTGAGCGTGCAATGAAACATACCCCCCCCACACACACACACACACACATACACACATATACAGTTGTTCACACACAAGGTGCATGATACAGATGTACAGTTGGCTGTTAAAAGTCATGTCAGACGTAACAGCTCACCTTACGTCCCCTTGCCGTCACCTCTCAAATCACAAAAAAGTGTCTGGGGTTCTCTCTGTGGTCTGTTTTGTATGTGTATATTTAATAAAATAAACAATGTTCTTTATGGACCTGTATTCAGCCATCAGATTTTGATGTTTCACTGTAATTATTATTAAAGGTTGTTAAACAACATGTAGTTAAAGGAATATGAAAGTGCAATTGCAGGGTTGTCAACATTGGTATCCCACTCTAAACACAGGAGTAGTCCTGTTTTATTAAGCTCTTATCTTTCACCGCCCTGTCCCCTTTTCTATTTTACTGCGTGTGAGTGTGCGTGCACGCGTGCATGTGTGTGACACACACACAGGCATGTGTGAGGTGAAAGCTTTTCAGTCATGCTGTCACCAGAACATACTATGTTTGCTACAACCCACCCATTACATGCATCCATTACATGCATCTGCACTCTAGTCTGCGGAGCCTGCAGAACACTCTGGTGCCTTGCAGCCTCACTATTAACATGTTCACCATCGCTCTAGTTGTGCGTTAGTAAGGCGGTGATGACGGAGCTGTGACTTACAGCACAAATCCAGTCGATCAGTTCTGCACAACACACATGACTCATCTTCAGAAGTGTCCCAGGGCCACCATAACTCCCAGACTCTTAACAGCTCTGGAAAACATAACTCCCAGAGTCTCTAATAGCTCTGGAAAACATAACTCCCAGAGTCTCTAATAGCTCTGGAAAACATAACTCCCAGAGTCTCTAATAGCTCTGGAAAACATAACTCCCACTCCCTAACGGCTCTGGAAAACGTAACTCCCAGACTCTCTTACGGCTCTGGAAAACGTAACTCCCAGACTCTCTAACGGCTCTGGAAAACATAACTCTCATACTCTCTAACAGCTCTGGAAAACATAACTCCCAGACGCTTCAACAGCTCTGGAAAACATAACTCCCAGGCGCTGTTCTAGAAAACACAACTCCCAGACGCTGTTCTGGAAAAGATAGCTCCCAGACACTGTTCTGGAAAACACAACTTCCAGACGCTGTTCTGGAAAACATAACTCCCAGACGCTGTTCTGGAAAACATAATTCCCAGACACCTAACAGCTCTGGAAAGCAGGACAGACCACAACACAGGACTGCAGAGTAAAGAGCACACAGGGTCATATGGAAAGATTTTTTTTTTGTCTTTACAACTACTTCTGTGTTGGCTTGTATCGGCTGTATAGTTTATTTTGTGCTTCAAAATATTGTTTGGCAAAGATTTGTCTGTTATGCAGTTGTCATTACAGTATTTGACAGTAGTACTTGTGTGGCCGGAGAACGAGCTGTGTACAGATCATAACAGTTGTCATGCTACCGTTTGGCACAACTTTAGTTTAATGTCCTCAAAGCGTGAGTGCCATGCTCCGTGTAACCATCTCGCCTACTCATAGATTGGATGATTAATTAACTTCTCTAGAGAAAAATAAGTTACTGCAATGCAGAATATGCAATGTTTGATGTTTTCTAGTGACCGAGGGGTAATGGACAACATTTGCATGCTCATGAGGGTTGTTACTACAATGTTTTTGATATGGAATTTAAGGGTCCTGCTTTTTTTTTTATTCTTTGCCTCCCTGTGAGTCTTCACAAAGTGCCGATCTGTTGACTTGCCATTCACCACCGTCACAGGCACAACGTGTTCCACTACCCGACTGACTCGGCCTACGAGTCTGCATGCTGGCCTCGCTGGTTTTTAATCCTACAGATGACAACTCACAACCCACCACTGTACAGCACAAGTTCACACAGCTAATACCCATGTGCTATGAAGCTCTTATCAGTAACTGTAACTTCCTGTGTACGGTGTCGTCTGTGTCGAGGCCACAGTTAGATCCTGTGTCGTACTCCTTCTGTTCCCTCTTTACTGACTTCCTGTGACTGTGTCCTCCGGTTTTGTGTGTTTTTTCACATTGTAAAAAATGTAAAAAAAATAAAAAATAAATCATCTTGGGCATTTGTGGTGGTGGTGTTGTGTGTGATTGGGTGCATCATGTAGTTGTGCTGACGTAGCAGGCAGCTGAACAACCACCAGCTCAAAGGAATCACCTGCCATTCTCCCGAAGCTCTCCAAGCATCTTTTTTTTAAAAAAACGTTTATTTGGGAAGGGACAAGGTACATTAATCAACATTCGAAACACGTGGAGACGCACCCGAGTTAGCCAGGAGGCTCGTTTCCATCGGCAGTCCCTTTGCCCGATGTTAAACAAACAAAAAAATACATGTTCCTCCACCTTCTAGAGTCAAACGTTTTTTTCAAATCAGTGGTTAGCGCAGTCGCCTCACAGCAAGAAGGTCCTGGGTTCGAGCCCCGGGGTAGTCCAACCTTGGGGGTCGTCCTCCGTGTGGAGTTTGCATGTTCTCCCCGTGTCTGTGTGGGTTTCCTCCGGGGGCTTCGGTTTCCTCCCACAGTCCAAAGACCTGTAGGTCAGGTGACTCGGCCGCACTAAACTGTCCCTAGGTGTGTGTGTGTGTGTGGGCCCGTCCAGGGTGTGTCTCCGCCTGCTCTCTCACTGACTGCTGAGCTAGGCTCCAGTGTCCCCGTGACCCTGAGAGCAGGGTAAGCGGCTTGGCTTGGATGATGGGTGGAAGGATGGTGAGCTTTGCACTATCAGACTCTGGGTGACCACATGGCTGTCACCTTTCAGCCTTTACAGCTTGTGCAACATTAAAAATCTACCGTGCTGCGGACAGTGAGAAAACCTGCATAAGCACATCGAGGCACAAAAATGCATGGAATCATCCGTCCGTCCAGCCATCCATCCATTATCCACATCACTTATCCTGCCGTCAGGGCTGCGGGGATGCTGGAGCCGATCCCAGCAGTCAGTGGGCAGCAGGCGGGGAGACACCCTGGACAGGCTGCCATGCCAGGCCATGAAAAAAACGGGGGGGGGGGGGGGGAGTTGGCTGAGGTAATTTATTTTTTACAAAAGCAGACGTTCTAGCATTTTTACAAAACTGATCCATAAAAGCAATGTCAGCAACTACAATATCAACACGAAGGTACGCACAATAAATAGAAACACATTTTCAAAATCACAGCGTCCATAAAACTCCAAGCATAAACCCGAGTTCATAAAACTAGCTTTGAAGTAGAAGATAAAATCCTTAAATTTCAGCTGTCCAGTTTCCGTTTCTTCATGTACTGCCCTTGTCTATACGGACTCGAGATGTGACCTGTAAAAAAAAATTTTTTTAAAAAAAGTGAAGGAAAAAGTCAAGTGAGTGATGGAAAGAAGTTTGGAGAATGTTTCACTGCAAAAAGCCTGACCTGGCCTCGCCTGATTCTGGTGCTGAATTCTGTGCTTGGTGTGGTCTCCCTGTGTTCCATCATGCGGGCTGGCTTGGTGCTCAGGCCTGTCTGGGGCTCTCGGGGTGAGCGGCGGGCCTCTCTGAGGGGTCATGCTGCGCGTCTGCATCTGGTGAGGCCCGGGCGGTTGGGGCCTGGCACCTCTTGATGGCTGACCTCCAAGGCCGTCCAACCCTTCAATCGCGTCCAGGGAGAAATCCCAAAGCTCAGGATCATCTGGAGGACAAAATAAGATAAAATCAGGGGCACGTGGGAGTGTGGCTGCAGAACGGCCAGTCCCGCCGTCACGTGAACACACTATCAAGGATCTTGAGCCCTCTGCTGGTTCTTTAACTGACACCTGCAACACACTCGTCCTTGCTGCTGGGCTCTCTGTGTCTGTGAGGGGTGCTGTGGTTCAGTGTGGGTACATCCAGCCGGCGTGGGGAGCTGATATGACCTGCGGACAGAAAACATCTAAAATGGAGCGCATCTTTATGCCGTCTAATTTGACGTTAAACGGGGAAACACAACAAGATGAGAAAAGACTTGAAGAAGAAAAAACAAACATTCCTAACGCTTTTACACAAGGTCTTCACTTATGTCTGAGTCACTCTCACCTCCGACGGATGCTGGTCGAATAGTTGTCTCGGTATCCTGAAACTTAAACTGGCCCTGATCCAGACCCTGTTCCTGGTGCAGCTTCTTGGCCTCCATCTCTTGCCTAAACTTCTGTTGGAGCTGTTGTTGCCTGAGTTTCCTCAGCTGTTTGGGGTCTGTGTGTGTTTCAGGTAGGACAACGTCCCCAGAGTTGGCCGCCAGCCTAAAAGAAAGAAAGAAAAAGAGCAGGGAGGGGAAGGAAGAGGGACATTTTATGTTGGAAATGGTATGACAAAAAAAGAAGAAGAAGAATGACGACCACAGGGAGGCTGTGCTGTGTACCTGACACCGGCGTTGTTCTCACTCTTCACATCAGCTTCAGCTGCTGAATGTGAAAATGCAGGTACGGGGCTGACGTCAGGCGAGCGAGGGAGAGGTGATCTGGCTTCTGTCCCGCTCCCCCGAGCCCCTGAATGGTTTCGGTCTCGGTTAAGGACTTTGGGCTCCAGAGGGGTCTTTACCGATCTCACCGCTGATGATGATTTTTCCTCCTGGACCAGGCTGGAGAACCGCGCCTTCTCCACCAAGGGCTCGGTGTCAGAGCGCTTGGTCTCAGCTGGGTTGAGAGGAGGCGTAGGCTGTGTGTGAAAGGGAGAAGAGGGAGAGTAAGAGTTCACGTGATTGATTCGTAAAGGGGGAAAGAAGACTCCCGAGTTATAAATCCTAACAACCAAAGAATATGTTTCACCTGTTTGGGGATCTTGTTTATGGCGATGAGATACTCCTTATTCAGGATGCAGTTTCCAAGGGCGTTGCCAAAACATCTGAATAAGACCACACAAACACCACCTCAGCTTTTTGCTCAGTCGGCTTATGGTCAGGAAGTAAGCAGTATTATTCAATAGACACAAAAGAACGCAACAATTAACGTGCAGAGTAAGTTGAAGTCAGCTAATAGAAAACGTCTGCTACTTCAGGGCTCTCTTCATCCCATCGGTGACCGCCTCCTTCCTCGCCTTCTCTAGTGACAGTGCTTTGGACTTCAACCCTTCGCTCACTCCATAGCCCACATCTTCATGGTACGATCCGTCCTGGAGACAAACACAGCCTTGTTAACAGAATCTGCAAGAGTTTGGGCAATGGCGCCACTGAATTTTGAATGAAACATTATCTGATGTTGAATCTCTTTATGTGATGATCTTCCTCTGCAAAAAAGTGAAATGGCTGCAAACACAACTGAAAACAAATCTTACAGCAAAACAAGAAAGATTTTAATGTAACTGCGAGTGAAGGACAAATTCTTTTGGATCCCTCCTAAAATGAATAAAAAGCTCCGTACTCTGTTTTAGCTCGAGACAATTGGCAGAGAGCAGATGGGCTACACGGTGCATTGTTTTGACGACACAACATGTTCAGTCTTTTGAGATATCACATGTTCATCTAACCTTCAATTCCACTTTGACAAATGCACTGACTCCAACGTAGAACTTCCCGTTGATGAGGTCCACAAAGTCTGTAAACCCCCAAAACAGCAGCGTGGTATTAACGAGGCACTATCTCAGCACCGTAGCACAAAGGTAAGATCTGCTAGTCTGCTTCCTACCGACATTCTGTTGGGATATGGAGTGAGACCAGCCGTTGTACCCGAACATCTCGTTGGCCAAGCTGATGACGCGATGCCCTTCAACATAACACACCTGTAAGGGTCAAATTAAGCACCGATGAGAAAGGCAGGGTGAGACAGAGACAGAGGAAGATGGACAGACAGACAGACATACCTTTTGCCCCCCACCAGCTACTCTGGTACTGATGTACTCTGGTCCCAGCTTCTGCCGCAGAGCCCGCTGAACTGCCTGGTACTCCTCAGCTGTGTAGTTGAACTATAAAGAGTCACACAATCAGCTAGATGAATGCCGATTAAAATTTACTCCATATTCAATTAAAACAATTCTACAGTGCAAATTAATTACACATTTATGACAGTGGTTACTTGCATCCTCCATCCTCTCCACAGGACAAACCATTTTATCTTGACTGCCCACTTGTTCAGGTCCCTTCTGTAGCCTCATCAGCGACCTCTGAACATTTTTCAAATGACGCTTGAAAGCAAAGTTTTGTTCTGTATATGACCGAGTCTTTGAACTTGTGCATCATGGAAGTAATGCTAGGGTGACTTTTTTGTAATCATTTATCGATCCAAGATGGCTGGATGGATGGAGACCCCCCCCCCCAACTTGCCCCAGAGTGCAGATTCATCTAAAGAAAGTCCCTGTGGGGCTGGTAGGGATTAAGTGCCAGGATCAGACAACTCAGCTGCAGGTTGGTTGGTTCAAGGCTCTCGAGTCACGATGCAAATGGATTTGAAACGTCTCACCAAACAACGTGGCGTGCACACAGCTCACAACAACTGCTTAACACAAAATATTACCGATACTGAAGGTTTGCAAAGTAATAATCACCTATTTGCCAACATACTGCAGTTTTAAAAATGAATAACGCTCCCGAACTAGCATCCTATCACAAGACGTATTTAGCCGATAGATGGGTCTAAGTAGTGTGATGAGCAACAGGGCAATATGTCTCGGTTTACACCACCTGCCAAGTCGTGATTTCATGAGGCTTTTCTTGGGTTTATCAGCAGCCACTTAAATAATAATTTGGAAGCTTATGTGAACAGAGACTCACTTCCTTACTGATCACCCCACATATTGGAGCCTGACTCGGATTGAGATCAGTGGCGTTTCCTCCCAGAGGCCAGGGGAAGCTGTTGGTTTGTTATTTTCAGACGGTAATTTTAATAACAAGACTAGATCCAGACCTAGTTGAAGGCTGGACCCTGTATGGTCAGTGTTTGTTAGAGGGGTAGTCAGTGGTACCGGTGTCTGTAATGTGAATTGGTGGATATTAAAAGCTCATCTGCAGTGGTCCCAGTAAGACATATTTGTTGTCCCAGTGCACTGAAGGGGCACATCACATGACACGCTTAAAGCTGCGTTCGAGTCCGGAGAAGAAAAAGGTTATAAATGCAGCTGCAAGAACAACACTTTCCCGCTCATATCTTGGGATGTTGATTTGAAAGAGAACTTCATTTAGCTGAGATTAGAACCGCTCTAATTACCGGTTAACGACACATTCCCCCCCAGTTTAGCTGCTGAGCGCAATTTGTGTCCGATTGCAATTATCAGGTGGCAAAGTACAAATGGTGGCTGGTCACCGCCATCCCTCATGTCGTCAGGAGAGCAAGAACTGACCGGCGGTAGTAACGCGACATACAAATAGAAAGCACAGCATCAACAGTTCGACTCGGTAACCTGCACCTGCCGACCAACCGCTGCAGTCTCCGTTACACCAGCAGGCCACGCCCCCTCCAAACAGCCACTCCAGCCAGCCGTCCAGCCGACCAATCGTGTAACGTCAGTGACGTCGTCGGTCACCTGATCCAGCGGCCCAATCATGTCAAACATGACCACTCAGTCAGTCCGCCACATTCGCGTCTGCAGCGCCGGCCCGCTGGTCCGGTCCGGTCCGGTCCGGTCCAGCCAAGCAGCAGGAAATAAGCATTGTTTGGCATCAGGACGCTGCGGGATGCCAGCAGCCGCCCTTAGGGCTCCCAGGAGATCTGGAGGTTTTAGCAAAAAAACGACTTTACCAAACCACCACTTCGCCACCATGAAGAACAGGACGATCCATTAGAGGGCTCGTCTCGGAACATTCCACACGCCCCACGCCCCTGACTGAGGTGGTGACTGGTGGAGAAACGCCTGTGGCCACAGCGCTTCACAGGAGGTCTCTATGACACGAGTACTCAGTAGTCTATCCATCCACACATCCATCCATCCACCCACACATCCATTCACACATCCATCCATCCACACATCCATCCATCCACCCACACATCCATCCACACATCCATCCATCCATCCAGACATCCATCCACACATCCATCCATCCATCCACCCACACATCCACACATCCATTCATCCACACATCCACACATCCGTCCGTCCACCATCCGAACCGCTTATCCTGGTGTGGGGGTGGCGGGGCTGCATGCTGGAGCCTATCCCAGCAGCCACTGGGCGGCAGGCCGCCGCGCCATATTGACTGGACATCAGTAACATCAGGTGTGAAGCGCTCGGACCGGCTGCTGCAGCTGGAAGAGCGCCATCAACACGGAACCGGGTCAACTGACAGAAAGCACAGCAGGACGCCATGGACTCCCGTTCTACCCCCACAGCCCACTCACGTTTCCAAAGCTCTTGGCTCCCCGGTTCCTCTTCCGCTCCTCGGTGTCATGCTGCATAGTTGCACACGTCAGCTCGTCGGGCATAGTGACGTAACTCAAGTCGGGAAACGTTTGAGTGAAATTGCCACTGAAGGTTAAAACGCAGGCGTGTTGTTAAAGGCGGTGGCCGCCATGTCACCCCGGCTTCTCCTTTACACGGCCACGGAGGACCCGCTGCTCAGTCACCTCAACCGCCCTTCCTGCTCAGCCCGGACCGGCGGGTTACTATCGGTACCGGCCTGTGTTCTGTTGACCCCCCTTAGTACGTCGCTTTGGTGGATAAAAGCGTCCGCTAAATAGAAATAGAAACATAAAAGCGTCCGCTAAATAGAAATAGAAACGCGTCCGCTAAATAGAAATAGAAACATAAAAGCGTCCGCTAAATAGAAATAGAAACATAAAAGCGTCCGCTAAATAGAAATAGAAACGCGTCCGCTAAATAGAAATAGAAACATAAAAGCGTCCGTTAAATAGAAATAGAAACATAAAAGCGTCCGCTAAATAGAAATAGAAACGCGTCCGCTAAATAGAAATAGAAACATAAAAGCGTCCGCTAAATAGAAATAGAAAACATTGCAACGAATTAAGGGGGCAGTCGGGGAACCGCCGCAGCCGGGAAGCGAACCCGTGGCTCCCGCTCCGCAAGCGACAACGTTAAGCGGTCGACTAAAGGGTTCGAGTCTTTAGTCGAGGACCAACTTGTCTACTTATCCAGGCACGCTACAATGTAAAGGCGTCCGCTAAACAGAAACAGGAAAGATAAAGACGTCCTCTCAGTAGAAACAGGACAGATAAAGACGTCCTCTCAGTAGAAACAGGACAGATAAAGACGTCCTCTCAGTAGAAACAGTACAGATAAAGACGTCCTCTCAGTAGAAACAGGACAGATAAAGACGTCCTCTCAGTAGAAACAGGACAGATAAAGACGTCCTCTCAGTAGAAACAGGAGAGATAAAGACGTCCTCTCAGTAGAAACAGGAGAGATAAAGACGTCCTCTCAGTAGAAACAGGACAGATAAAGACGTCCTCTCAGTAGAAACAGGACAGATAAAGACGTCCTCTCAGTAGAAACAGGAAAGATAAAGGCGTCCTCTCAGTAGAAACAGGACAGATAAAGACGTCCTCTCAGTAGAAACAGGAAAGATAAAGACGTCCTCTCAGTAGAAACAGGACAGATAAAGACGTCCTCTCAGTAGAAACAGGACAGATAAAGACGTCCTCTCAGTAGAGACAGGAAAGATAAAGGCGTCCTCTCAGTAGAAACAGGACAGATAAAGACGTCCTCTCAGTAGAAACAGGACAGATAAAGACGTCCTCTCAGTAGAAACAGGACAGATAAAGACGTCCTCTCAGTAGAAACAGGACAGATAAAGACGTCCTCTCAGTAGAAACAGGACAGATAAAGACGTCCTCTCAGTAGAAACAGGAAAGATAAAGACGTCCTCTCAGTAGAAACAGGAAAGATAAAGGCGTCCTCTCAGTAGAAACAGGACAGATAAAGACGTCCTCTCAGTAGAAACAGGAAAGATAAAGACGTCCTCTCAGTAGAAACAGGAGAGATAAAGACGTCCTCTCAGTAGAAACAGGACAGATAAAGACGTCCTCTCAGTAGAGACAGGAAAGATAAAGGCGTCCTCTCAGTAGAAACAGGACAGATAAAGACGTCCTCTCAGTAGAAACAGGACAGATAAAGACGTCCTCTCAGTAGAAACAGGACAGATAAAGACGTCCTCTCAGTAGAAACAGGACAGATAAAGACGTCCTCTCAGTAGAAACAGGAAAGATAAAGGCGTCCTCTCAGTAGAAACAGGACAGATAAAGACGTCCTCTCAGTAGAAACAGGAACGCTGTCAAAGTGAACGGCAGCGGTGAGTCCGAGCGCGAAGCGGCAGCTGCGGCACCGCGGAGCTTCACCAAACACGACGCGGTGTAAGAAGCAACGAAGGACGAGGGAAGACCCACGAACTCTCCGCTCCGAGCCACAATCTCTCCGCTCCGACCCACGAACTCTCCGCTCCGACCCACCACCTCTCCGCTCCGATCCACAAACTCACCGCTCGGACCCACCCGACAGCGAACCCGCCAACTAGGCTACGAACGCGGCAACAAAGCTACAGACCCGCGCAAAAGAACCAACCCGAACGCCCCGCCCTCTGCAGGCGGAGCTTACGGACCTGGGCCAGACCTGGGCCAGACCTGGGCCAGACCTGGGCCAACAACGCGCTCATTGGGTCCCAACGATGTTTTGGCTTCTGCTTCTTCTTCGTCTTCTTAATGCGTCTTCGTCTTCTTCTTCCTTGACGTGTAACGGCAGTTTGTGCCCATATCGGTCGCACTACTGCCACCTACCGGATCGAATAAACTCCTACAGCATTGCGATACACTCCAGCCCTGTTCCTCAGAGGTAGCTGATCAAGCGTCTTCTGCCCCGCCCGCTAGCGCCACACTCCACCGCCGTGTTCTGACGTTCTGCCCCCCCCTGTTATCTTCCACTTCCGCCATTATATGTCCCTCCTTTCTGGTGTGTGTGTGTGTGTGTGTGTGTGTGTGTGTGTGTGTGTGTGTTGCCGTTAATGATAACGTGTCCACAGTTTTTGGTATCTAACAATGCTCACAAAACCCGGTTAACATGAAGTGTGCTGTGTAGATTGTTGGGTCCTGTTCCTTTTCTGACTACGACCTCTTCTTCTCTTCCTTTTACTGCCCCGTTTCTTACCCCGCCTGCTCCGCTTTGAACCCCATGTAAACGTCCCCCCCCCCTCGTCTCCTCATCCCACACCTCCTGTCACTCTTTGTTGGCATTTTTCCACACAAAGCCCTTTCCTTCCGGTTTGGATCATTTGATGTGGAGTTTTGATCATTTGATGTGGATGTTACCATTCACAATGTTACAATGTCATTCAGCAGACGCTTTTATCCAGTGACATCTGAGAGTTAATGCAACACAAGCAAGGACCTCATCAGGGCCCAGCAACCCAAGTAAGTGCCGAAGAAGCAGGTGTCAGTCAACAGGCAGTGCACAAAGGCAATGCATAGGCTGCAGAGTAGCGGATTTATTTTATTTCATTTTTTATTAATACCATCAGGTGTCATGTCACGTCAAATCTCTTTTATTTGTACAGGCCAATATCACAAATTACATGTTTGCCTCAGGGGGCTTTACAGCAACACAACATCCTGTCCTTGGACCCTCACATCGGATAAGGGACAACAACCTAAAAAAAAAACCTTTAACAGGGAGAAAAAATAGGAAGAGCCACTAAATTGGCCACAATCACTGGCCAATTTTAGCCAGTGATTGTGTAGAATGAACGTTTTAACACAGAACCAGCGTGCCCGCGTGCACTGACGATGCAATATGAAATAACCTCTCCACAGAGAAGTCAATGTCTCGCCCATCAATGCATCTGGTCAAGAACATCAGGTTTTATCCACTTTGTGGCTCTGCAGGGGCCACAAAGCGAATTGATGCCATAAGCCGAATCAATCATTCCTACAGGTGAAATGTACAATCTATGTTAGATAGCGGATTTTAAGGCCATTAGTGAACATCTTAGAAAAAATGGTAGCATATCAAACATGGCCCTTCAACTAAAGGAAATGTGTCAGTGATTAACCCATTTGTGCTCTTATGCAGTATTCAGCTACTCATTATTGAGTTGTTCAGCTTAACATTTGACTTCTCACAACGGTAGGATTTTATTTTTCCTAACAAGAATATTGTAAATGAGGATTTTTAAAATAAGATCCCCCACATGGTGAAAGTATAAATAAAGATGTAATGTCATACATAGGTGTGGAGGTGTTGGAGAAAGAGCTGGGTCTTTAGCTTCTTCTTAAAGACGGAGAGGGACTCAGCAGATTGAATTGAGTTTGGTAACTCGTTCCACCAGCGGGGAACTACAAAGAGAAGAGTCTGGCTGGTGACTTAGGGCCCGGTTGTGGTGGAAGTGCCAGCCTCTTTCATTGGCAGGGCGTAGTGAGCGGGACTGAGTGTAGACCTGAATAAGGGAGTTCAGGTAGGTGGGAGCCGTCTTAGTTGCTGTTTTGTAAGCGAGCATCAAGGTTTTGAATTTGATGTGGGCAGCTACTGGGAGTCAGTGGAGGGATATGAACAGCAGAGTGACATCCCAGACAGCATCCGGATGTGGGCCACTTCAGGCAGTGATGTGGCACTGGTGGTCTTCTTCTGGCCCTGACAAACTGGATGTGAGCCTGAAGTGGCCCACATGTATAATAACAAATATGGCCCAAATATGCCAATTCACATGTGGGCCTTTTGTGGCAAAGATGCGGTGCTCTGGGCAACATGTGGTCTGGATGTGACCCTGAAGTGGCCCGTGTGGTAAATGGTGAATATGGCCCAAATATCACAAAACAAATATGGCCACCTTTGGCAAATATGTGGCACATGCAGCATTGCTATGGCTTGGTTCTGGCCCAGATCTGGCAAACAGGAGCGGACCGCCCAAGTGCCATCATCCCACGCGGTATGTGGGCCAGGTGAAGTGTCGGGTGTGGGACGGGTCCAGTCCACAGCAGTTTTGCTATCTGGGTTGTGCTGTTTTGGGTTGATTGAAGGAACATTTGCAGAGGTTTGAAAGTGCCTGCAGGGAGACCTGCCAGCCAGGAGTTGCAGTAGTCAATGTGTGATATGACAACAGCCTGTACCAGGAGTGGTGCTGCATGCTCTATGGATGGATGTGTATGTTTCCTTCCCGAAGTGCTTGTTTGGCTAGTTCGTCCACTTTTTCATGCCCTTAGTGTGAGCAGGAACCCATAAGAATGTGATAACAGTGCCTTGTTTAATTACTCTTGAATGCACTGCCATTGTTTTGAACAGTAAGTCCTGATGAGTGCTGGACACACCTGACTTGAGACAGCACAGCCAACGCTGTTTCGCTGTGGTCATACTGGCTTATTATTATCTGATGAGGACGAGACATGACACCTGTCAACACAACAAGAGCTATGTGCAAAATGTTGCACCTTGAGTTACTGTAGGGCTGTGTATTGGCAAGAATCGGGTGTCACGATACAGGGCGACGATTCAATGCTGGCTGCCCAATAATAGAACAGGAGATCCGGTAAAGCCAGCTCTCCAAGTTGCCGAGGCCTTTGCAAATAATGTTTACGCAGCCTAGGAACCTTCTTATTCCAGATAAACTCCAAGATCAGACTATCCAATTTACAGAAGAAGGTCTGAGAAAGGAAAAGCGGTATGCATTGGAACAAGTAGGAGAACCGAGGAAGAATATTAATTTTAACAGAATTGACTCACGCAACTAAAGAAAGACTGAGCACAGACCAACGTTCACAGTCTTCTCGGATTCGGTCAATAAGGGGCCAAAGTTAGCTTTGTAGAGGTCTTAACATTTGTGTGTAATATGGACTCCAAGATATGTAACGCTATGTTGGGCAATTTTAAAGGGTAAGTTGTGTAGAGGATAATTCTTAGCAGCTGTATTAATAGGAAATATCTCACTCTTGTTTAAGTTCAATTTGTATCCAGATATTTGGCCAAATGACTGAGGAGTAGCAAGGGCAGCAGGGACCGAGATAGGCAAGTTGGAAACATATAAAAGGTCATCTGCATAAAGGGAGCCCTCCAATTCTGCTCCATCTCTAAATATGCCTGTAATATAGGGCTTAGATCGGAGCAGTATCGAAAGGGGTCCAATGGCGACTGCAAATAATAACGGACTCAAAGGACAACCTTGTCTTGTAGAGCGATAGAGGCAAAAACAATCCGACTGAATATTCTTTGTCCTGACTGAGGCTTGGGGAGCAGAGTAGAGTAGCTTAATCCAAGAAATAAAACTTCCCCCAAAACCAAATCTCTCTAAAGTATAAAAAAGGTAATCCTACTCCACTCTATCAAATGCCTTCTCGGCGTCTAAAGATATCAAAGCTTCATGGGTATTAGAGTTGGAGACATTACAGATTGTATTACACAGGCGTCTAAGGTTGGCAAGGAATGCCCATCTCGTATCTCTTTGGTCCGAAGAGATACGAGATACGAGATGGGAGAACAGATTCCAGACGTAGCGCCAGCAGTTTTGATAACAACTTCAAGTCAACGTTTAACAAGCGTATTGGGCGGTAGGAGGTGCAGGCTACGGGATCTTTGCCTTTCTGGAAATTGAGGCCCGAGTAAGAGTTTGAAGAAGGCAACCTAAATCAAACGATTCATTAAACAGTTCCATTAGTAAAGGGGCCAGCTTGGGCTATCCATCTGGTCCTGGACATTCCCCACCATGTAGAGACCACGCAGCTCTATTGGGCTCTGCTATAGTGATTGGCTTGTCAAGCTCCTCTGTGACAGACCGCTCAATGGAGGGAATATCTAATTTGTCAAAGAGAAAAAATCAAAATTTGGAGGTGTAGAAGCCTGTTCAGACGCATAAAGAGACCTAAAAAAATTCCTTAAACGTGTTATTAATTTCTGAAGGTTCAGTAGTTATACCTGAATTTGGTTGGATCTGGGGGGTTTGATGGGATGATGATATCTGAGCTAACTGGTGCACCAGTAGCTTGCTGGTCTTGTCACCGTGTTCATGAAACCTCGATCTCCTTTGGAGCAGAATTTCTGTAGTACGACGCGTCGTAAGGCTATCAAACCCTGCCTGTAAGGAGAGACGCTCCTTATATATCCCCGGGCCTCGGGAGGTCGCGTACATGTTATCAAGCTGAGATATGCGTTGAGCCAACTTAGCCATTTTTCTTGTCTGAGTGTATTCTCGTATCCTGTATCAGAGAGGATCTCTCCCCTGATACATGCCTTCAAAGTCTCCTGCAGCACTGAAGAGAAGCATCAGGCGTTTTGTTTAGACTCACAAAGAAATCCATTTGCCGGGAAACAAAGTGAACAAAGTCCTCATTAGGAAGCAGGCCAGTACTCAGACGCCATGGCGCACGTGTACGAGTAAAGTTTTTAAAATAGATATTCATAGACATTGGAGCGTGATCAGATATAACAGTAGCGTCATATTTACATGCAGACACAGGTGGAAGTAATCGATTATCAACCAGGAAAAAGTCAATACGGGTAAAAGCAAGATGGACATGGGGGGGGGGGTATTCCCTTTTAGTAGGGTTTCAAAAGGGCCAGGCGTCAGAAGCAGCAAACTCCCTCATGAGAGACTGGACTACCTTGGCAGACTTTGAAGGTGTGCAGACATTGGAGGAGGGACGATCCAATTGAGGATTAAGCCAGCAGTTGAAGCCTCCTCCTAATATTAAGTAGTGTGAAGACATATCAGGAGGTGTCAGGAAAAACGTTTAAAAAAGCATCATCGTGAGCCAAGGCCACGCGAGTGCTATGAAAGTGGCCAGCAGCTATGACGAAGCTGCCATCAGCACCAGAGATAACATCTGAAGGAACAAAGGGAACAGATTTGTGCAGCAGAATAGCCGCACCTCTTGATTTACACATGAATGAGGAATGGGATGTCTGACCCACCCAACCTCTCTCCAGTTTCACAAGATCTGAGGCTTTGAGATGGGTTTCTTGTAGAAAGGTCATATGGGCACCCAGGTGGTGGAGATGCTGTAATAATACTTTGCTCCGTTTTATAGGGTTACTGAGCCCTTTGCAGTTAAAGCTAGTGAATGTAATGTGTCTCCCATTAGACAACGCTGTTAAATCAGGCTGGGTCATAGCTAGGTGCTGAGCCTGGTATATAACGACAGGAGTGATGGTCCGCAGCAATTCCCAAAACACAGAAATAAGATCTGTGCACGTTAACAATATATTATCCTCAACTGAAAAATTAATTAACAAAAGTAAACAGCTGCAATATTAAAGCTCAGATTGGTAAAAGGTACAAAATATTATAAAATAAAGGATAAAAGAAGTCACATTTCAACGGAGCTACTGCGAAACACGTCTTCCATCCTCCCTGCACAGCGCTTCTAAACTACCAAGCTCGAACATGAGCCACCAAGGCCTGTAAACCCACCCGCTTCCGGTGTATCTTCCCACCCGCTTCCGGCGTACCTTCCCACCCGCTTCCGGCGTACCTTCCCACCCGCTTCCGGCGTACCTCCCCACACCAAGATGGCGGCACGAATTCGCGTTTGCAGCGGCCTCGCCTCGCGCATTTGACCACGTGTCTTTAGTAGCGCGAACGCTACGCGTCCTGACGCGTCCCCGACAATGACGTAACAGGAAAATACGTCATCAGTGCAGGATGTGGTGGGGTTTTGTGTAACGGCGCACCAACTTTCGAAAAAATGGAGAGCGGGGAGCGTGTAGGTGGTTGGAGTACAAGTGAAACGGGACGCCTGATGTCCTGTAACGTGCACGAGTCCGTAGGCTGGGTACCCGCGGCTAACGGCTCGGACCCTTCAGAAGACTGGTTAACGTAGCCAGGCGCCCGTGATGCGGGACACGCGGGTTCGCGTCCCGGCTGCGGCGGCTCCCGGGCCGCCCCCCGAATTCGCTACAACACTCCGTTTGGGCAGAAGAATCAGGCCTGCCGGTCTTAGCGGTTGGAACAGTCCGTAAACGTAAATACATTGCGAAGTGGGAATGGCCCCGTTTCATAGAATGGCCCGCATGTATATTGGCGCTTGGAGCCTCTTCAAACATCCGCTGGTGTTTTCACAGCTGGTCGGCAAACCCGGCGCTTGACTGAGGCCCTTTGACCTGATAGCGGAAGTGACGTAAGGAATCTTCCGCTTCTTCGGAGTAACGAAATCCGATCACAGGTGGTCCTCGGGACGCATTTGGAGACGCGTGCTAGACACGGGTATAAACGGCGACGTGTCTCGCCGTCCCCTTGTGCTCCGGCCGCCCGGAACCGTTCTAAGACCAGGCGTAAACGGGTCGGAGGGGTTCCGGGTTCCTGAACGTCTGCGTGCGTGTGGTGGCGAGGTCACGGTGAAGCCAAAGCACCGCACATGCTGGTACCGGTTGGGACGGGATTACACTACTGTCCGGTCCTGCTAAACCAGTAGGCGTGCCTGCTCATAAATGAAGACTCCTTTCAGAACAAAACGGTAAGCCTGCCATTTGAATCTAGACTCTCGATCCAGTCCGTGTAGGCCCATGAATAAGGGATTATCTGCAAAGTGCCCCCACCGACAGATGGCAAGTCACCCACTGGAAGCCAGCGTTAGGTGGGGGGGAGGGGGGTCACTTCCGCGTTACTGTGCGTCGCACTGTGATTTTTTTTTACTTATTATTATTAATTTGATTAAGAAGTATTATTGATATAGTGGAGCCCTCTTTGCTTAAACACACCAGGAACAGACCATCCACACCGGGACCAGACCGCCCCCACCGGATCCACACCGGGACCAGACCATCCCCACCGGATCCACACCGGGACCAGACCACCCCCACCGGATCCACACCGTGTTCTGGGTGCAGGTCTGCATGTGATGCGCCTCTGACATGTTATTTATTGTGCGGTGTGCCATCGAGGTGTCGCCTGATGTAGAGGAAGCTCCGCAAACACCACAGAGACGTGCAGCTCCGTGTGTGTGTGTGTGTCAAGTTCCACGACATCGGAACTCGCCCCCCCCCTTTTTTTTCTTCTCTCCTTCCTCACCAGCCTCCGTTGGTTTATGGTGGTAGTCGGTGGAGCCCGGCTCTCGTCAAAACAAGGCAGGGGCGAGCAGAGCATGTGGTGCATGCTTCACCGATGACTCCCCCACCACAGCCTCCTGCTCCTGCTCCTGCTGCTGCTGCTCCTGCTGCTGCTGCTGCTGCTGCTGGCGCATCCCCGCTGCACCCTGATGGCACGGCGGGCATAAGGACGAGGTGAACCACCCAGGAAGGAGTCCGCGGCTGATGCGCTCGGAGCACGTTTCCAGTCTCTAGCAGACGATCCTTCATTTCCTTCTTACACCGACACGCCAGCGTAGAGACGGTGAGTGGACGCAGTGGGCGGGCGATTAGCAGCCCGTGTGTGCGTGTGCGTGCGTGTGTGTATGTGTGTGTTTGTGTGTGTGTGTCTACACGACAACTTTATACCCGCTCTTATTTTGTATGAAGCTACACGCTGACTAGCGTGTGTCCGTGTCTACCCGTGTGTGTGTGTGTGTGTGTGTGTGTGTGTGTGTGTGTGTGTGTGTGTGTGTGTGTGTGTGTGTGTGTGTGTGTGTGTGTTTTGCGTGTGACAATAGGGATAATCGCCGCGTTGTTTACAGGACGCCGTGTTTTCGTCACGTCGTGGGGCACACATGTGGGAGGGGGGGACACATGTGGGAGGGGGGGACCACATGTGGGAGGGGGGAACATGTTGGGGGGAAACGTGGGGGGGGGAAGCTCCACGTACACACGGCGACGACGGGCTGGCGGGGTAACGTGGACTGTTCATGGATTTGTGTGTTACGTTTAAACACACACGACGAGTAACAACAGGCTGAGGAGAGGAGCGGCGTAAACCCTCCGGAATGGGACGCCGAGAAGGAAACCAACACCAACACACGGCCGTCGTGTGCGTACGGGGGGGGGGGGGGGGGGGGTCTTGGAGGGGCGCCTCCATAAAAGAACAAAAGCAGAATGCCCAGACTGGCGTGGCATGTCGGGCAGACGGTGCGCTCTCCCCCCCCCTCTCTCCTGTCCCCCCCTCTCTCTCCTGCCCCCCCTCTCTCCTGTCCCCCCCTCTCTCTCCTGCCCCCCCTCTCTCCTGCCCCCCTCTCTCTCCTGCCCTCCCCTCCCTCCCCTCCCTCCCCTGTCCTCCCCCCCTCTCTCCTGTCCCCCCCCTCTCTCTCCTGCCCCCCCTCCTGTCGGTCTCTGTCTCTCTCTCTCCTGCCCCCCCCTCTCTCTCCTGTCTCCCCCCCCTCTCCTGCCCCCCCTCTCCTGTCTCCCCCCCCTCTCCTGCCCCCTCTCTCTCCTGCCCCTCCCCTCCCTCCCCTGTCTTCCCCTCCGTGTCTGTCTGTCTCGCTTGTTCTGACACACTCCCTTCGTGCGTTTAGAAGTGAGGAAGAGGACGCTCTGCCTTCATCCTACCAATCCCTGAAGTAGAGCGCGCCGTCCGGAAATAGATGAGTCACTTATTTCCCTCGGCCACTCGCACGCGGAGCGGCCGAGGCTTCTTGTTCGTCTGTCGGCGGGGCGGATCGAGTCTTTTGTCTGAGGGAGTGGGTGACACGCCAGACTGCTGTTCCCCCCTCTGGCCAGCAGGTGGGGCTGGTCGCTGTGGGCAGACAGCCCAGTGGCATGTCGTGTACAGTTGGAATAAGGCACACGAACGCGCCTCTGATGTAATGCTTAGTCCATGCTGAGTTTCGGATCGATTAGCAAACATCTGAGGCGAATGCTGCTCGCTGACATGATGAAACCACAAGCTTGTGACACAAAGCACGCAGCGGCAGGACAAGGGAAGAGCAATAAGAGTCGGCTGGTGGACACATTCGTCTTAATTATAAAGAGTCTCTGCAAAGAGGGTCCCCTCTAGCTGTTGTAGATATGAACCTAGGGTTCAAGGAGGTAACAGTAAGTTTATCTTGTTCTTTTCTTCTTTTTTTAAAGAAATGTCATATCTAGCAGGGATTTGTTGTTTTCCTTTTTTCCCCATCCTCTCAAGAGACGACATTATCAGATGGGCGGTGACGTATTGAATTGGGATGCTGAGGTAACCGCACAAGGGTTTAAAGGTTAAGAATGTCCTTCGCTGATGGGTCAAATAATTTGACCGAGCTGTGGTCGTGCCTGTATGCTTTGTTTGTGCTCACAGTTGTTTTCAGTTTCGTCTGGATGAGTCCATGCTATGTTTTCTCTTTCACCACTTCCTCTAAATGACAGATGCTTGATGGACTCCGACGGAAGCACGCCTCTCGCCCTTCCCCTCGACCCCTGTCACTCAACTTCACCACCTTCACAGCCCCTCCCCCAAGCCCAGACATGGACAGCAGCGACCATCCCATCCGGAGGTAAAGCCCAGTTCAAGGGATTGCCATTTGAAACCACGGAAACCCAGTAAAGTGCATGAAATATTCATCAGTATGTCTGAAACATCCAAACATCTTCTCCCAGAAGATTCCATTGAATAGCTGAATATTCTTGTTACACATGCTGACCCAATCATAAGGATCCCCTGATGACATATTTGATGTGGATGGGTCTCTTAATGTTTACCAGTTTAGCGTATGTGGCAGTTTCTCTGCAGAGGTGTTTACATGGTTGTTTGTTGGGGTGTTTACATGGTTGTTTGTTGGGGTGTATGCGGGTGTTGAAAGGGTCTATTGTGCATTGCCTTGCTGTCACCAGACAGTTCCTGCCCTGCGTGGGCATAAACACATTGTGTGTTGTTAGGCTCAGGGACCTATTTTTTACCAAGCCCTACTGGAGCTGTAAGCGTCATCGTGTGGGAAATGCACTCGAGTTTCACCATTGTAGTTTCACATCAGGACATTTTCATTTGATTTACTCAAGTGATTCAAGGAAAAGAGTCGGATTTCACATAGCAATAGTGCCCAGTGCAGGTAATGTGTTGGTGCATTGCACCTCAAGACAATTCCTTCAGTGAGTCGAATCGTGTGTCAGAAGGAGGAAGGCAGATGACCCGTACACGGTACTACTTGTTACTTCAGTTATACTACTCATCACCAGCTGTGCTGGAAAAGGGAAGAGCAGGAAAGTGTTCTTTATTCTCCTGTATTGTATCACTGTTTCCTGTCCCTGTTTTTGTTGTCAGAGAGCCATACTACTTCCTCCTCAGCCTTGACTGTATACTGACAAGCACAACAGAGTCCAGCAAAGTCGGGCTGCTTATCCTGCAATAACCCCCTGCATCCTGGCTGCGCATAATGATTTGTTTGTGTCAATGCTTGTATTGTATGGAGAAAAGGAGTGTGGGATGGTGCTGTATCAGTATTGATTTCTCTCCTTCTGAGACCTCAGTCATCAAACACTGTGGTTACAGTGTGCCCCCCCCCCCAACTTGGCCCCGCCCATCCCTCTCAACACCCCAGCTCTCTATCTACACATGCACCACTCTGTCCTACTTCACTTTCCTCTTTTCCTTACCAGCCCCCCTCTGTACTCTTCACTGCGCTTACAGCGCTTTCTCACTCTCTTTCTCTCTCCACACACACACACACACACACACACACACACACACACACACACACACACACTGTTTCTGCTCTCTTGTGTCCTCCGGCTATCTTTTTGTATTTGTTCCCTGTGTCTGTGTATGTCATTTCCTGGCCTGACCTCCTTTCTTCTGTCCAGCATTTAGTTTATACTCTCTTTCTCTCTTGCCCTCCATCCCTCTCCCTCTTGAATTCTTTCTGTCATGAGAACTCTGCACAGGCTGAAGCTGATGAGCTCCCCCAGCCTCAGTGAGCTGGGTAAGAGCGACAAAGGTTCGCCAGAAGAAAGGGGGGAGAAGCAGAAGAGGGCAGGAGCCAATGCCACCTGGAACAGGTACACTCATAAAAGAAATTAAAGCACAAATAAATATAATTTTGTGATGTAAGATCTGTTAGTGTACTCATGTGGGGCTTTGTGCATTTTGTGTTGCAGCATTCACAATGCCGTCATTGCAGTATTTCAAAAGAAGGGTCTGGCAGACAATGAACTCTACATCCTCAATGAAGGTGTTCGGTAAGACATTGTACTTACAAACACAATTACGGCACAAAGAAACCTTCCTTAGTCTAAACTGTGATATTATTTTTTGCTAAAATTGAAATAATTATCTTCTATTTATATGGACATGACTGACTGGCTTCTTATGAATGAGCTTGTTTGTTTGCGTATGCTTGTGGGACTGCGGCGTCATGTGGTACAACCAGATATCTCATTATCTCTCTGGACCAGGCATTACTCTCATCCCTCCTATAATATCACTCTATTATAGCTCAGTAAACAGATCACCATGCCGCCAAAGCCACATGACAGGCACACACCTGCGTCACTTACGCATTACAGATTTGTAGGTCTCGTTGCTTGAGGAATTGGGTGTCATAATATTTGGTTAATTCATCTTCATTCTGATGTTGTTGTTCGCATGTTGTGACATATGAACAAGTAATTCAGTGACCTAGCAATTCATAGCAGTACCAAGGTTTGACAAGTCTTGCGACAACTAATGAGGAGGCGGTGGCTGAATGGACACCTTCAGTTGTAAATAGTCGTCAAATACTGCTGACTGGTTGTGATGTGATATGGTCAAAAGTGAAGGAACTGTCTTACGTTTTGACTTTCAGACACTTGCTAAAGACAGAGCTGGGGTCTTTCTTCACTGAGTACCTTCAGGTAACTAGATCTTTGATATGGGGTGAGACAGGATAGGGATCGCAGTACATATGGGAGGGGTGCATATGCTATATATGAGACAGAGTTACATGTTGAATGTATTTGTGGTGTACAGTACTACAAGAATACTCAGCTCTTTTAGTACTGATGATATTTTAGATGTTGATATTTAATGAGATTTCTTCTCTTCGCTGTGTGTCCCAGAACCAGCTGCTAACAAAGGGCATGGTCATTCTTCGGGACAAAATAAGGTTCTATGAAGGTAGGATTTATATGCTTCAAAGTCATTGCCAACCAGTGGCCTCAAGTGTAAATCAGTTGTCTTAACGCTCTGCTCTCCTATGCCTCCTGTTGCAGGCCAGAAATTACTAGACTCTCTGGCAGAGACTTGGGACTTCTTTTTCTGTGATGTTCTTTCAATGCTGCAAGCCATCTTCCACCCAGTCCAGGTATCATCACCCTTCTCAGTTGGACATCATTGTCTGTCATTGTTTACACTCACCCGAGGACCCAACAACTTGGATTTGGTTGAGAGACATTCTCACTCACCCTCACTGTTTCACAGTTACTGACCCCCGCTCTTTCCTCTGTCCAGGGTAAGGAGCCCTCTGTTAGACAACTGGCCCTGCTTCACTTTCGAAACACCATAGTCCTGAGCGTGAAGCTAGAGGATGCCCTGTCTCGACCACGGGCCCATGTGCCCCCCTCTGTCACACAGATGCTGCTCATTCTACAGGTAGGCCCATTCACACAGCCAAGCAAATGCACAAACGCCCACGCATTCGCTCACTCCTAAATTCACACTCACACCTGTCTCCTCTGTAAATCTGCAGGGGGTTCATGAACCACGTGGCGCTAATGAGGACTACCTTAGACTGGAGTCTCTGGTTCAAAAGGTGGTATCCCCCTACCTGGGCACTCATGGGCTTTGCTCTGGAGATGGTAGCGAGGCCCATTGCTGTGTGCTAGGTAAGACGGTGAACCAGACATACATAAATCTCAAAAGCAGCGACATGGTCGCATATGTCTGTCGCAGCTTTTCTTTGTCGGAAAGGTGCCAGGGACCTGTGTAACTGTGTTACGCTCAGCTTCCAGTGTTTTGTCGTTCTAGCCACAGTGCAAAATATGTATTTTAACCTGTATTGAAAACAACATGGAAGGACTGATTAAAATTACATAAACCTTTCTTTTAAATGTACTCATGTCCAGGTAGTGTGGCGGTCTATTCCGTTGCCTACCAACACAGGGATCGCTGGTTCGAATCCCCGTGTTACCTCCAGCTTGGTCGGGTGTCCCTACAGACACAATTGGCTGTGTCTGTGGGTGGGAAGCTGGATGTGGATATGTGTCCTGGTCGCTGCACTAGCGCCTCCTCTGGTCAGTCAGTGCACCTGTTCGGGGGGAGAGGGGGAACTTGGGGGGAATAGCGTGATCCTCCCACGCGCTACATCCCCCTGGTGAAACTCCTCACTGTCAGGTGAAAAGAAGTGGCTGGCGACTCCACATGTATCAGAGGAGACATGTGGTAGTCTGCAGCCCTCCCCGGATCGGCAGAGGGGGTGGAGCAGAGACCGGGACGACTCGGAAGAGTGGGGTAATTGGCTGGATACAATTTGGGAGAAAAGGTGGGGGAAGTTATATACCTGAACTGATGTCACATAACCACTGATCTTAACAGCTAATACTTTCTCTCCCTTCCACTTGCATCATGTCTCAAAGAGAAGCGTTTACAATGGTGCTGGCCCAAGCCCGTGGATCAGCCATCGAAAAACCCAGTGGTACGATCTAAAAGCTACAATATCCCCCTGCTGCTGACTCCTGTGGCTGAATATGACCCAGATGCAAGTTCTGTTGGTAGTGGTGGGATTCGTCGCCACTCTGCTTGTGAGATCATATCTTGCTTGGAGGAACAAGGACTACCCTATGCCGACCTGGCCTCTGGATCCGACTTGTCAAGCTCCTCATCCAACAGGCTCTGTGTGGGCTCACAGTTCAACGGTATTGTGTTATCATATGTAATTCAAATGAATGTGAAAACATAATAAATTGAAATCAAATCACAGAATCGACACTGGATGTGTTTGTCTAAGGCTCTGGTGTAGACTCAAACACTGTGCGGGCAACCAAATGTGTTGTCCCCCTTTTTTCCTACACAGGTATCATACAAGGAGGCGCCAGTGCCATGGAGTTGCCCCTTTCCTCTTCTTCCATTCTGCCCCTCCGTTCATCAGGACCCCTCCATGGGACAGAAGCCACGACAACACTCACTGATCTGAGTAAGGGTGCATCTTCGACACCTCCCAGTGGATCATCCAGCCCTGAAACCATAATTGGGCAAGTGCTAGAGTCTGCAGACTCAGACTCAGATGGGATATTCATTGATTTCCCGCCCCACTCCTCAGAGACTGTGGGCTACAGCCGGGAGAGTAGGCAGAGCACCATCTAAATGGGCTTGTTGTGTAGGAGCAGTTGCAGGGCCAGGCCAGTGCCCATTTGCCTCCCAGTATGTACGTATAACTTTTGGAGCTCTTAAGTCTGGATCTTCCTGTCATGGAATTTCTTTGACTTGTTTGTGTTATTAATGTCAAAACAGATGTTGGGGTTTTTGTGGGTTTTTTTGTTGTTGTTGTTTTTTACACTCTGTTGTCTAATGTGTGACAACAACACACTAACGAGGTGTTCTGTTCTAACCTTGACACAAGACACCAAGTCTTACAAAAACGGGGACATTTGAATGGTTTTCACTTTCATTACTCATTAAAGTCTAATGCAAAAAATAAAAAGTTTATCAAAGCAAACGTGAATGTGACGACATATTTTTCATCTGCTTCTCTGTAATAGGCTCGCTATGGCAGGAGTTTAATGAAAAATTATTGTTTATTGTTTACATTTGACAAAGAAAAGAACATTTGGGCGGAACGTTGTCTCGTACACTGTATTAAGGCACCACTACGTTGTAAATAAGTGTGTTGTCATTTTTTAGGACACTTAGGTATTGTGAGGTGAGCTTTTAACTTAAGATGAATTAAGGTTTTGATAAGGGCTTTTTAACTGAAGCTTTTTTCCAATGTTTTACCTCAAACGTTTTGTACTTTACTTTTTGACAATCTGTGTTATCTATGAGGCTTTATCTAAGGTTGTAATTTCTATTAATTTGTTATACTTGGTCATTCAATTTTAAATAAATAAACTTGAATAACGTCATTAATGTCTCCAACTCGCTTTTTTGCAGCAAAGTTGGGTAAACAAGTGACCTGATAGACTGCCCTAAAATGCTTAATTGAGTGGCTTGCATGATTACTATACTAGTATCTGAGCATATTAATGATCTAATTGAATAATCCTTGCTGGATAGTATCCTAATATCATTGCTGGGTAGTATCCTAATATCCTTGCTGGATAGTATCCTAATATCCTTGCTGGATAGTATGATAGTATCCTAATATCCTTGCTGGATAGTATCCTAATATCCTTGCTGGATAGTATGATAGTATCCTAATATCCTTGCTGGATAGTATCCTAATATCATTGCTGGATAGTATCATAGTATCCTAATATCCTTGCTGGATAGTATGATAGTATCCTAATATCCTTGATGGATAGTATCCTAATATCATTGCTGGATAGTATCCTAATATCCTTGCTGGATAGTATGATAGTATCCTAATATCATTGCTGAATAGTATCCTAATATCATTACTGGATAGTATGATAGTATCCTAATATCCTTGCTGGATAGTATCCTAATATCATTTATCGACTCGTCTCACGGTTGGAAAAAAAATGCGTCGCCTGTGTCGCAGCTGTATGAGCAGCAGTCGGACTTTTGTTTTGAAAATTGCAAACAGGAAGTTTATCCACTTCCGGTGTCACTTCGTGCTGAATTCGGCTGGTTCAACGCAGCTGTAGGTAAACCCGCAGCTAGTAGAAGGTGTTTGTCTGCGCGGCGCTGCTGCGGCGGGGACGCGTGGCTGTGCAGCGGAGCGGCGTGTTCTCTGACTGGTGTGTTGCGTTTATGTTGTGTGTTACATTTATGTGTTAATGGCACAGCGTGGTGTGTGTAACTTCAGCTAGCTAGCGTTAACCACCAACGTTGGATCCACTCAGCTGCACGCAGTTGATTAGCAAACTGGAGTGAACGCCGGCTGTGCCGCACAACTTCCACTGCAACGACGCGCAGTTACAGAAGTTACCGAGGCGCCGTGTGTGCTGCTGCCGCCGGTAACCAGGCTGCTGCTGCCGGTAACCAGGCTGCTGCTGCCGCCGGTAACCAGGCTGCTGCTGCCGCCGGTAACCAGGCTGCTGCTGCCGGCGGTAACCAGGCTGCTGCTGCCGGCGGTAACCAGGCTGCTGCTGCCGGCGGTAACCAGGCTGCTGCTGCCGCCGGTAACCAGGCTGCTGCTGCCGCCGGTAACCAGGCTGCTGCTGCTGCCGCCGGTAACCAGGCTGCGGCTGCCGGTAACCAGGCTGCTGCCGGCGGTAACCAGGCTGCTGCTGCTGCCGCCGGTAACCAGGCTGCGGCTGCCGGTAACCAGGCTGCTGCCGGCGGTAACCAGGCTGCTGCTGCTGCCGGTAACCAGGCTGCTGCTGCCGGTAACCAGGCTGCTGCTGCCGCCGGTAACCAGGCTGCCGGTAACCAGGCTGCTGCCGGCGGTAACCAGGCTGCTGCTGCCACCGGTAACCAGGCTGCTGCTGCCACCGGTAACCAGGCTGCTGCCGGCGGTAACCAGGCTGCTGCTGCCACCGGTAACTGGTTACCGGCAGTCTGGTTACCGCCGGCAGCGGCAGCCTGGTTACCGCCGGCAGCGGCAGCCTGGTTACCGCCGGCAGCAGCCTGGTTACCGGCGGCAGCAGCAGCCTGGTTACCGGCAGCCTGGTTACCGCCGGCAGCGGCAGCCTGGTTACCGGCAGCAGCCTGGTTACCACCGGCAGCAGCAGCCTGGTTACCGCCGGCGGCAGCCTGGTTACCGGCAGCCTGGTTACCGCCGGCAGCAGCAGCCTGGTTACCGCCGGCAGCAGCCTGGTTACCGGCAGCAGCCTGGTTACCGCCGGCAGCGGCAGCCTGGTTACCGCCGGCAGCAGCAGCCTGGTTACCGGCAGCAGCAGCCTGGTTACCGCCGGCAGCAGCAGCCTGGTTACCGCCGGCAGCAGCAGCCTGGTTACGGAGGCTGGGCCAGTTTTAGTGGACTATGCGGCGCAGCGAGATGCTCGGCTGGCTTGTTTGGTGCTCGCCGCGGCTCCTGTGCTGCCGGTGACTGCCGTGTTAAGCGGAGGGTGGCGGGGGGTGGCGGGGGTGGTCTCTAGATCAGTTCACGGACATTCGGTATTTCCTGGAGGCACCTTGACTTGTTTGTCTGTCTCTCTTCCCAGGCTGGGCTTCCTCATGCTCCCCGGTGTGGCTGCTGGATCTCCGCTCGTCCTCTCTAGATGAAAATGTCCCTGGCGCAGCGAGTACTCCTGTCCTGGATCTTCGCTCTCATCTTCCTCATCATGCTGGTCCTCAAGCTGGACTCCAAGATCCACTGGAACTGGTTCCTCATCTTTCTTCCAGTTTGGACTTTTGACGCCATCCTCATCCTTATGCTGGTGGTAAAGATGGCCGGTCGTTGTAAGCCTGGCTACGACCCGCGGGATGGGCAGCAGAACCTGAAACGGAGGGTGTGGTACCTAGTGGCCATGTTGCTGAAGCTGGGTTTTTGTTTAACGCTGTGTTCCCGGTTGGAGAGGCTTACAGACGTGTGGCTGAGTGTGGTGTGTATTCCCCTCTGGGCCCTGTTGGTTGGGGCACTAGTGGAACTGGGGTACAGTGTGTTCCATTATAGGAGGGACTGAACTGGGGGTACATGATGATGGATAAGACTGCAAGTGATGCTGTTCCATTCCAGAAAAACAGGATGAACGATAGAGATTTTAACTCTGTTAAAACAAGAGATGGAGATACAACAACAAAAAAACAAGTCTTTTCCAAATACATGGCCATCTCTCACTATAGCAGGGATTGATTGTATATGCACCCATATGTAAAACTACCAGGACCTGGTCAAATAGAGTGGTTCTCTAAGTCAACACCATTCGTTATCTTCAGAATAAAGTCAACTCATGCTGTGTGTTGTCAGTGGCATTGTGTAGCCTGTTGTAATGTCTTCAGTGAGCAATGGAAATAGACAGATGAGGTCAGGGTAGTAAGAGTTTTGTTATCTACTCTGTGATGTGATTGTGGTTCAAAGACATTTTAAAAATGGGGCAGTTCAATTATTGGCTGACTGACTGTTAGCTGAATCACATGGGTTTAAGACCTGGCAGTAAGGCTGTTCAGGTGCTGTCATTGCATTTGTTTGCTGTAGCATATTTGCACAGTTGAATAAAACGTCTTGCAGTTGACAGCTGGTATTTTTATAATTACACTGAATAGCCTAAGCAGCTGCTGTAGTAATACCCTGATAATTTGCAGTTATACTATACGACTTCCTTACTTGTGTTTGTATTGTTTATGTAACTACACAGTTTACAATGAAAGCCATTACCTTTAAGCTCCCCTCTTGGCAGAGCGGCCTGGTGTTTTGACTGTAGGACACTGAAGCCCTATTAGTTCCAAGGTTTTGTAGCTGACAGTTTGCTGAACTCCCTATAAATGGATGAAGAATTTTCTCCACAGTAAACAAATTATCACGCTTCCAAGAATGTGGGAGAGATGTTGATCCCTTTTGTGCCGATTGTGCCTGAAGATGCCCTGTTAAAGGCATTCAGACATTTTCTCACTCTAGAGGCTTCGATCGATATATCTATAATATAATAATGAATATCTAAAATACACTAACTTTGCTGATCTGTTCTTATGGTTGAACCTAATATCTGAGGAACATAGAATGTCATTAAAATCATAGTATGCACACCACAGGCATAGCAGATAGGTCCATTTTCAACCGCACTGCAGCTGATGGCTTTTTTGGAAGCAAAAACACACAATTACAGATGTAGAATGTGGGGTCCTTGTTACAGTTTAGAAACCAGTGGACTGGTCTGGTTTGGACAGGGCAACACGGTGGCGCAGTGGTTAGCGCGGTTGCCTCACAGCAAGAAGGTTCTGGGTTCGAGCCCCAGGGTAGTCCAACCTTGGATGTCGTCCCAGGTCATCCTGTGTGGAGTTGGCATGTTCTCCCCGTGTCTGCGTGGGTTTCCTCCCACAGTCCAAAGACAGGTAGGTCAGGTGAATCGGCCGTACTAAATTGTCCCTAGGTGTGAATGTGTGTCGGACCTGTGGTGGCCTGGCGGCCTGTACAGGGTGTCTCCCCGCCTGCTGCCCAGTGACTGCTGGGATAGGCTCCAGCATCCCGCGACCCCGGTTGGGATAAGCGGCTTGGATGATGGATGGACTGGTCTGACCACTGGCCTCGTACTGGCAATGTGAAACGATCTCATCGGCCTTAGCACCCACAGAACTGAGGTATGAGATGCCTGTTATTGTTCATTAAGTCACTGTTAAAAGGTGACACAAAAAATATCCTCAGAATTTCTGTGGAGCTTCACGAATCGGTTAACAAGTTTAATTTGAATGAAATATATACAGTTTAGCCATACACGATGTGTTATTGAACATTTTAGTCTAACTGGACCAAGAACAATGTATTACATCTAGCTGCTAGACATTCACCCTATGATATAGCACAATGTAAATGCAAATGCCGAACTTGTGGCATTGACTCAAGACAAACTGACACGGTAAAAAGGAAACCTCAACCACGTGGGGAGCCAACAATAAACACTGAATGGAAAAGTGACACCAACACCGATAAAAACAACGAGGGGGCTGGGTTAATGTTCTGAACCGTTTATTGAGAGGTTCTTCTTCAGAGTATAAATCACACTACCAAGTCTTATCTTAGGAAATAAAATGTATTTACAACTAAATTCTCACATACATTGGTTTCAAATAAAAACAGACAGTAAATGATATAAATAAGTTCTATGGAAAATAAAACTCGTCTTACAAAAAATATATGCAATTTCTGTTTACAGTTTCTCACATTGGTGCCAATACATCTATACTGTACAGATTCGGTACATAGAGTATCATTTACAGCCCTGTGTGAGTCAAACAAAGTCCAGTCTGAAAACAACTACTTTCTCCTGTTGAAGTGTTGACCTACAAACCAAATTCAACAATATGGCAAAAAGGATTCTGTTTGGTCATCAATGCTTACTGTTTTATTCCAAACAAGGACCGGAAAAATTCACACTGGAGTCAAGTGGGTTGTTTTCAGATTGGAAAATCGAGTACCTAAAATAGGTGCTTTAAGAGCGAAGCTAAGTAGTGCACAGGCACTGACACATGGGTCACATGACAGATTTCATATTGAGCCTACGTACATTCGCTAACAAACGTGAAGTGAGCTACTTAGCTTACAGTCTCACATAGGCCGTGTCAAAACACAATCCTGTCTTCACATCTCTGGAGTGCCTGTGGTGGTGTAAGCTAAGATGATGGAATGCATCCTTAAACCTGTTACAACCTTATTAAAAAAAGACCAGCTCGTATCTGAAAGTAGGATGCTTTTTTACAAATTATTTGGAAATGGCCTTGGCGCAAGTTGTACAGTAGAAAGAGGACTTGAGACACCTAAACATTCATATCAAAAAGTCTTTCTGAGTTTGGGGTGTGTGTGTTTTGAGGGGCTGTTTCACAGAGTGGTGTGGCCGCGTGTCCTGTATGGGCATTGTGGCTTTCGCCTGCACTGTGTCCTTGACTTTTGGTCCTTTGGAGGGCAAAACTGTCCGGCTGTCAGACCCGGTCTTAGAGGAGGAGCCTCGAGAGTCACTGTGATGGTGAATCTTGGGTCTACTGTCTGTGAATGAGTGGGACAGAGTTTGGTGGGCATCCATTGGCTTAAAGAGATCAAAAGTGATGAGTGTCCGTGGTGGTTTGGGCTCGGGCGGAGTGGAACCTGGGGCCGGGTTCAATTTCTTCCTCTCCTCTTTGCTGATCTCCTTATCCCGTTTTCCTTCTTTCTTTACGTGAGCATGCTTGGGAGTCCCTGCCTTGCTGTCCTCCCTCCCCGGCTTTGCTTGTGACATGTGCGAGGGTGCAGCGTTGCCCTCTTTGCCCTCCCTGTGGCCGCTCTTCTCTTTCTTTCCGTGTGGTGGCTTTTGTTTGTGTCCGCTGGTTTCTCTGGCCTCCTCTTTCTCCAGCCACACATGAGAGGCTACCTGTAGGCCGCCTCTGTCTTTATCTTTATCATGCTCTCGCTCCCTACGGACATGAGGCTGCATCTTGATGGCCATGTCCAACTCCCTGGCCCCCTTCTCCTCCCTCTGAGCAGGTGGAGAAGTGTGAGGGACTCTGTTGCACTCTCTCATCCTATCCTCTTCCTCTTTTTTCCTCATGTGTGGTGGTGGGTGTGCCTGGGCAAAACCCTCTGCCTTGGCTCTTTCCTTCTCTTTCATCCTCTCCTTTTCTCTCTCCTTGTCTTTGCTCCGCTCCTTTTTGTCTTTTTCCTTCTCTTTACTCCTGTCCTTTTCCTTCCTTTCCCGCTCCTTCCCCCTCTCCCTTTCCTCTCGCTCCCGGTCTTTGCCCTTCCCTCTCTCCTTCTCCTTCTTTAGTTGCAGCGGCATCTGAGCAAACGATATGCTGTCTCTTGTCTTCTCCCTTTCTTTCAGGCCGGGACCTGGTGGAGCCTCTTTCGGCTGCCTCTCTGCCTCCATGTCGTTCTCCTTCTTTATCTGCTGTGGGGTCTTCCAAGGGGTGACTCCCTCCCCAACCCCCTCGCCTTGTGCCCGACAAGGACCAATGATGCCGTCTCCCCCTCCGTCGCCTTCTTCTGCCTTGTCCTCCTCGACCTTGGGTTCCATCAGCATGTCTGTGAGTGGACCTCCCTCTCTCTCCTTCTTGACCAAGGGTGGGGACTCAGGAGACACTGAGGCTTTGGCTTCGGCTTTTTTCTGCTCCCCAGCTTCCCACACCAGCCCTCCCTCCTCGCGGCTCTGCGTTGTCCTGTGGGAGAAGGGGCCCTCCGCTTCCTCTTGCCCCTCCTCTTCCGGCTGTGTCGGTGTCTGGGTGGGTGTGTTGGGCGCTTTCCTCCCGTTCACCTCCTGCTTCTTGTCCTCCTCTTCCTCCTCCTCTTTGATTTGAAGTGGTGTCTGTGCAGGTGTGCACTTCTCCTCCATCTGTTCCTTGTCTTCCTCCTCCTCTTCTTGCTGGTGGTACTGTTTGAGGCGGATATGCCAGGCCAGGCTGCAAACAGCAGCAACAGTTTTGAACTGGTGGACCACACCCCTGGGAATAAAGTAGATGTCGTCATGGTAGAGCTGGATGCGTGCGTATCGAATCCCCTCCCTCCTCAGTTGGTTCAGTTTGGCATCGTCAATCCACTGCACACACTGCAGAGGGAGAAGAGCACGGAATTGTCAATAATTATTATTGAACATGGAAGACTGGCCAAGAAATATCCATATATAAGTCTCAGTGTGAGAATTACGTGCGCAAGGGATGCAGCGATGTGGACACTTGCATCAGATATCTAAGCGAGCTAGATTTGAATACAGCTTTGGGTTAGATGCTACTCTAAAAGTAGATCGCAAACAGGCACTGTGTTGTTTCAGAAATCACAACCACTCCATAATGATTCCGATCTCAGATCAACGCAGACAGACAAAACTATAATGGTTCCTTTGGGGAAAGGCAGCATGTAGGAAAGCAGAAAAGTAGCCCACAGGAAATGGCCTAAGAAAAGCAGAGCATGCTGAAGGTAATAGTCAACCGTTCAACAGTAAACAAAAACATACTACATCACCGCCTTGCCCCAAAAATTGGTAAAATCTTACATTTAAACCCAGTTTCAATGGTGCTAGTAATTCAAAAGTGCCGTCCTTTCTCAGGGACATGATCAGGGATATGATCAGGGACATGACCAGGTATATGATCAGGGACATGACCAGGTATATGATCAGGGACATGACCAGGTATATGATCAGGTATATGATCAGGGACATGATCAGGTATATGATCAGGGACATGATCAGGGACATGACCAGGTATATGATCAGGTATATGATCAGGGACATGATCAGGGACATGACCAGGTATATGATCAGGGACATGACCAGGTATATGATCAGGGACATGACCAGGTATATGATCAGGGACATGACCAGGTATATGATCAGGGACATGACCAGGTATATGATCAGGGACATGACCAGGTATATGATCAGGTATATGATCAGGGACATGATCAGGTATATGATCAGGGACATGATCAGGGACATGACCAGGTATATGATCAGGGACATGATCAGGGACATGACCAGGTATATGATCAGGTATATGATCAGGGACATGATCAGGGATATTATTGGGCAATGGAGAAAACACCTGAAAATCATCAATGTGCCCCCAAAAACTTTTAAAAATATTTCATACTTTTTAACATGGACTGTCCAATGTGACTACATTTATAAACTGTATCCCTTGATTTTGTTATAGTCATCATTATAATAATGTATGAAATATTGAACATTTAAATATAAATCCTGATTAGGCTTCTTAATCAGAATTAGGCTACTGCAACGTTTTACCGTCGGTCAAATCATGACAGGATAGCAGGCGACTCCCCCTTCCAACATGTGGTTGGAAGGGGGAGTCGCCTGTGGATGGAAATCCCTAACTAGGACGTAGGTAATCTGCTAAACAGAAGTAAAATAATTGGCAGGGGTGTGTTTTACCATGTCAAGACTGCGGAGATGCATGAGGAATGAGAAATTGGGCAACTTCTCACTGACCCTGGATATTCTGCCACTTGATATTACAAGCATGTCCCTCTCCTGAGGCATGCTGCCTAACATCACACACACCTCCGCGGACAACAGAAAATGCTCTATGGCACACTTTGCAATGTGCCCTGAATGCATCCTCTCTGACACACTCAAGAAACTGATATTCTTCCCTCAATTCAACATGACCTTTCTGTAAACGCCTTCATTTCCGAGGAGAAAGAACCCATTGCTTTCTGTCGCTAGTAGTGACGCTGCAAACAGCTTCACTAACGCTAGCATGCATGATTAGTGTATGCATTACAACTAACAGCCAACACACACACACACACACACACGCACACACACACACACAGGGAAAAATCAGCACTGCCTGTCGGCAATTTAATTTGTTTACAATGAAAATTACTCTTTAGTAATGGTTTATGAAGAAAAATTGTTTCACTATGACTCCTAATTGTGGTGTTCTCACATCTGTTATTCAAGTGTGGACATACGGAACAAATATTGTCCCTACTACTACTACTACTACTACTACTACTACTACTACTTTCGGCTGCTCCCATTAGGGGTCGCCACAGCAGGTCATCCGTTTGCATCTCTTCCTGTCCTCTGCATCTCCCTCTGTCACACCAGCCACCTGCACGTCCTCCCTCACCACATCCATAAACCTCCTCTTTGACCTTCCTCTTCTCTTCTTCACTGGCAGCTCCATATTCAGCATCCTTCTCCCAGTATACCCAGCATCTCTCCTCCACACATGTCCAAACCATCTCAATCTTGCCTCTCTTGCTTTGTTTCCAAACCATCCAACCTGAGCCGTCCCGCTAATATACTCGTTCCTAATCCTGTCCTTCTTCATCACTCCCAATGGAAATCTTATCATCTTCACCTCTGCCACCTCCACCTCCACCTCCTGTCTTTTCATCAGTGCCACTGTCTCCAAACCATACAACATAGCTGGTCTCACTACCATCTTGTAAACCTTCCCTTTAACGCTTGCTGGTACCCTTCTGTCACAAATCACTCCTGACACTCTTCTCCACCCACTCCACCCAACCTGCACTCTCTTCTTCACCTCTCTTCTGCACTCCCCGTTACTTTGGACAGTTGACTCCAAGTATTTAAACTCATACACCTTTGTCACCTCTACTCCTTGCATCCTCACCATTCTGCTGTCCTCCCTCTCGTTTATGCATAGGTATTCCATCTTGCTCCTACTGACTTTCATTCCTCTTCTCCAGTGCATACCTCCACCTCTCCTCAACCTGCACCCTACTCTCACTTCAGATCACAATGTCATCCGCAAACATCATAGTCCATGGAGACTCCTGCCTGATCTTGTCCATCACCATTGCAAACAAGAAAGGGCTCAGTGCCGATCCTTGATGTAATCCGACCTCCACCTTGAACCCATCTGTCATTCCAACCGCACACCTCACCACTGTCACACTGCCCTCATACATATCCTGCACCACTCCTACATACTTCTCTGTAACTCCTGACTTCCTCATACAATACCACACCTCCTCTCTCGGCACCCTGTCATAAGCTTTCTCTAAATCTACAAAGACACAGTGTAACTCCTTCTGACCTTCTCTATACTTCTCCATCAACATTCTCAAAGCAAACATCACATCTGTGGTGCTCTTTCGTGGCATGAAACCATACTGCTGCTCGCTGATCATCACCTCTCCTCTTAACCTAGCTTCTATTACTCTTTCCCAAATCTTCATGCTGTGGCTGATCAACTTTATACCTCTGTAGTTGCTACAGTTCTGCACATCGCCCTTGTTCTTGAAGATCGGTACCAGTATGCTTCTTCTCCACTCCTCAGGCATCCTCTCACTTTCCAAGATTATGTTAAACAATCTAGTTAAAAACTCCACTGCCATCTCTCCTAAACATCCCCATGCCTCCACAGGTATGTCATCAGGACCAACTGCCTTTCCACTCTTCATCCTCTTCATAGCTGCCCTCACTTCCTCCTTGCTAATCCACTGAACTTCCTGGTTCACTATCCCCACATCATCCAACCTTCTCTCTCTCTCATTTTCTCCATTCATCAGCCCCTCAAAGTATTCCTTCCACCTTCTCAGCACACTCTCATCACTAGTCAGCACATTTCCATCTCTATCCTTCATCACCCTGACCTGCTACACATCCTTCCCAGCTTGGCCCCTCTGTCTAGCCAATCGGTACAAGTCCTTTTCTCCTTCCTTAGTGTCTAACCTCTCATACAACTCACCGTATGCCTTTTCCTTTGCCACCTCTCTCTTCACTTTACACTGCATCTCCTTGTACTCCTGACTACTTTCTTCATCTCTCTGACTATGACACTTCTTCTTTGCCAACCTCTTCCTCTATATACTTTCTTGTACTTTGTCATTCCATCACCAAGTCTCCTTGTCTTCCTTCCTCTGTCCTGATGACACACCAAGTACCTTCCTAGCTGTCTCCCTCACTATTTCTGCAGTGGTTGTCCAGCCATCTGGCAACTCTTCACTACCACCCAGTGCCTGTCTTAGCTCCTGCCTGAACTCCACACAACAGTCTTTCTTCTTCAACTTCCACTATTTGATCCTTGGCTCTGCCTTCACTCTCTTCCTCTTCTTGATCTCCAAAGTCATCCTACAGACCACCATCCGATGCTGCCTAGCTACATTCTCTCCCGTCACCACCTTGCAGTCTCCAATCCCTTTCAGATCGCACCTCCTGTGTAAAATATAGTCCACCTGTGTCCACCTTCCTCCAATCATATATGTCACCCAAGTATAGATACGTATAAGGAACAAATATTGTCTCTACTGACTCATAAAGGAACACAAGATTTTGCTATTCATTAAGGAACAATTATGTAAAATACAGAATGGGTGGCAACTCTACACCAGAGTCGTTTAATCCAAATCCAACATGCCAGGTCTTCAACAAACGAGTAGTGGTGCTGGTCCATGCCTCCACCACAACACCTTCCTCCCTCCTCTTTCCAAAAAAAAAAAAAAAAAAAAACCTACTTGTGAATTTGCATGAATAACATAGGTCTCAATTTGAGGTCTACTCTGCCAGAACTCCAGCAGTTACCACAACAATCACATCCCTGCTATTGTGTTTACCCTTAAGCAGCATATCACCACCTTCTACTGGAACTGTTTGGGTATTCTATGTGCGGTGCACAAAACCCACCTGTGACAGCGGAGGTTCATGGAGGTCCAGCTGTAACCTCATGACGACATCTGGGAAATCTCCAGCGTGGAAACACACAACGTCTTTGGTGATCCGTGAAGGAGCGTCACTGCTGTAAAGTGACAAAGAGAGTCCCCATTCACAATGTAAATGTAGACGTTTAAGGTGTCCGTGTGTGTGTGTGTGTGCGCGCGTGCGCGTGTGTATGTGTGTGTGTGTGTGTGTGTGTGTGTGCGACAGATGTGGTTGCCTACTCACCTTTCTCCGTAGCGCACAGCCTTTAGCACACCTACAGCGGCAGTGGTTTGCCTCTCGAACCCCTGACCGATGTGGTCAGCGTGGGCTCTCGTCCGGTCTTCAAACAGCATCTCCCTGGGCTCGCTGGCTCTGGGTAAGTACTGGAGGTTCTTGATCTCGTTGGTAGATCTGCTATACAGCAGTTAACACAGGAATACAGCATTCATGAACTTGATGAGCACAAGGCTGTGCAGAGAACAGCCAACAGTGTTTCAGAGGGTAAAATGAGGCTCTGAAAAGGTAGGATTTCAGATTTTCAACTGAAGCTCAACCAACATTTTAGGCGGAAATTTATGCCACCTAAGACTGAATTGCAATAGTTAGAACTTATAGTGCTGGCACTGAAGAATTGAATTCAAAACTCTTATTGTGCAAAGCATGAATTTGTATTTACAAATTTGAAATGGGATACGGTAGTCTAAAATCTAATTTGATCTTCACTGCAATCAATTTAAAACAATAATTCCAAAATTAAAAATATAAATTCTATATTATTTTTTTTTCATTTTTGTCACCCAAACACATTTGTGATTGATACAAACATTTTAAGTGAACCACATGGCACTTGTTTTTCACTCTGATAACATGGGATGAAAGAGTGGACTGGTCCTTCAAAACAAACACTGTCAATCGATTCACACTGCCACTTATGCACAGACAGTTTCATGAACCACACGGTGTTTGCATTTCAGTTTCTATTTGTGAATTTTGATCTTTCTTTTCCAGCAGCATGTACATAAAAGACACAAACATTCTGATAAACACACCAGCGCCGTGGAGAGAGAGACAATGTTAATGAAATAGGATTTAACCTTTTCTCTTTTCTCATTGCTCCCCACTGACACTTAACAGATTGTCCATATTTACTCATTTGGCAGATACTTTTATCCACAGCAGCTTACAGAGGAGTCAGTAAGTAGCAGAGGGTAACGAGTTTAGGCAACTGACACGGCAGAGCAATGCACCGTAACTGCCAAGTGCGTTCGAAATTGAGATGTCAAGTCTACTGGTGCTGTAGATTAGGAGGCGGTAGTATAAAAGAAAAACTGGAGTGCAAACACTGAAAAAAAAAGTGAGGCAAGCAAGAGCAAGTAGAACAGGGCTTTATAGCAGACACCAGAAGATGGTGGGTAACTGTGGCAGCCAGCGCCAGGTCACAGGTAAATATACACCTGTAACAGAGACCGTTACAGGGTTCAGGTTGGCCCCACTGACTTCACATTATGCCGTTTAAGAGCCGATACCAATGTTACGGTTGGATTCTGTTACAAGTCATCAAGATTATTTCCCCCATTTAAACCATTTTTATTTGTAACTTTTGCTGCCGATTGTTGACGTGAAGGCAAAGCAACACGTTTCTCCTCCATGTGCACATGCGCACCTGCTGGAGCTCAACACTACTTGCCCACTAATGCAATGTTTTGATTTCCCTTATTGGCAGAAAAATAATGGACAGAATTCACAAATACACAGAGTGACATGTGGCTCATGAAACAAGTCATACTGTCGACATGTTAAGTAAGCTTTACTGTGCAAAAACATGACTCGGTCAAAACCTAGTATAGGGCGGGACCCTTTATGGTCAATGTTCAAACTTGTGGCCAGTTTGTTGCAGGGGCAGTCAGTTTGTTGCAGGGGCAGTCAGTTTGTTGCAGGGGCAGTCAGTTTGTTGCAGGGGTAGTCAGTTTGTTGCAGGGGTAGTCAGTTTGTTGCAGGGGCAGTCAGTTTGTTCCAGGGGTAGTCAGTTTGTTGCAGGGGTAGTCAGTTTGTTGCAGGGGTAGTCATTAGTAGTATCTATCTTGTGAATTCCTGGATATTAAATGTTCATCTGCAATTTTCTGTAGTGGTCCCAGTAATATTTGTTAAAGTGTACTGAAGTAGCATATCGCATGACATGGTTATGTTCAAATAAAAAAGGCTATAAATGCAGTTGTAAGAACAATATCTTCATTTAATTGTAATTATAACTATTCTAATTATGTTAACTCCCTCTCCTCTTTCAACTGTTTCTATCTGCAGATGTATCTTTTTGCCCCCCCCCCGCCCTGCCCCTTTTCTCCCCAGTTGTACTTGGCCCTATTTTCCGAGCCGTCCCGGTCTCTGCTCCACCCCCTCTGCCCATCTGGGGAGGGCTGCTGACTACCACATTTCTCCTCCCATACATGTGGAGTCACCAGTTGCTTCTTTTCACCTGACAGTGAGGAGTTTCACCAGGGGGACGTAGCACGTGGGAGGATCATGCTATTCCCCCCAGTTCCTCCTACCCCTGAACAGGCGCCCCGACCGACCAGAGGAGGCGGTAGTGTAGTGACCAGGACACATACCCACACGGCCAATTGTGTCTGTGGAGACAACCGACTAAGCCGGAGGTAACATGGGGATTCGAACCAGAAATCCCCGTGTTGGTAGGCAACGGAATAGATCGCTACGCTACCCAGACGCCCGTCTCGCATTTTTCTAAGACTCACTTTGTGTTTAGTGTTTTGTCAAGAGTGATCGTTACTTGGGGTGCTTCAACTGTGCGCTCTCCCTCATGCCTCTCGGCACATGCTGTTTTCTCTCCTACTCTGTTCCATGCTGGACTGTTACAGTGTGTTAGCAGATGTGGAAAGAGCAGCAAAATATTCCATCCTTAGCGTTGCACTAGCGGCAATATATTGTTCATTAGTGTACGATATCTATCTGCCAAGCAATCATGTAACTTCATTGACGTCGTTGGTCCCCTGGTCCTGCAGTCCAATCGTATAATGCAGGGGTGGCTAACCATGTGCCATGGAGAGCCATGTGTATGCAGGTTCTCATTGCAGCCGGACTCCACACCAGCTGATTTCACTGATTAGCAACCCTTCAGCCAAAAAGGAAGAATGTATCATTGAAATCACCTGGTGTGGAGTTGGACTGGAATGAAAACCTGCATACACCGCTGGTATAATGTGTTCTCTCAGTCACTCCAACTTGTTCAGTCACTCAAGCATGGTCGTACCACCGGCCGTACCAGCCAAGAAATCATAAGTGGAAAGTGAATGCATCTGCAAACCCCTGATTCTTTTAATTAGCTGAATCTATACAGGGTTAGATTTTTGCAAATTGTTAATATTTTTTACCTATATACATTTCTTAAACACAAGTAACAAATGATTGTACACTCGCTTTTTATTGAGTCCCCAGATTGGTGTCAGAGTAAAACCTAATTTGAACTGGGAAAGAGAACTGAATTTTCAAGGGGAAATTAAATTGAATATTTATTTCAGGATTAAATTTTATGTGAATGCAATGAAAACCAAATTCAACTTCAAACCATTACACTTGGAAGTGTGAAATATAAATTTAGATTTTGCATTTCAAAAGTATTCTCTAATGCAATATGTGTTTCAACATTACAAATTCAGATCACTGACATTCAAATTCCCTTTCAGGTGGAACTAGTTTTGCATGAATAAAATCTTCGAAATAGCTTTAAAAATATGATGCAAGGACAAAATTGTCCTTTGTAAAGCTTCAGGCTCAATCACGCATCCTCACTGCTGGGGCACATATTGCAAAACTGGAGAAGGAACCACTGTTAGCAGCACATGTGCATAGCTCCAGGGATAACATGCTACAGGCTAGCTACAGTCTACAGTGACATGGGTAGAAGTTAGCCTTGGAGCCACACACAAAACAGCCGTTTACACACTTTAAGATTTGTGTTAGGCTGATAAGATGTCCACTCTGAAAGAAGGCACATGCACTCATATGGTGGGTAATGCTGCCAATTTAGGGCTACAGCTCAGCAACTGCCAGTATGGCCATAGGCTACCACCAAGGTAAGTCCCTGGAGCGAAACTTTTCTGAGTTGCCTGCTGCTCACTCATGGAGAACCATAGTAATTACTATCTGCTCTGCTGCCTTCTCACGCAACAAAAGGTTTGTGTATAAACACAATCTGTCACTGACGGTAAATTACAGTACCGTTTCTGTTGGTGCTTGTATGGTTGTGGAGCATTTCGCAAAGCGACATGCTCCATTTGCCCGAATGTTTGGCATGTCAGCCACTTGGCAACTTTACCAACCTTTTCCTTTTGAAGGGTGATTTTGGCATGTCAGCCATGGGGATCATCTGTTCTCCAGGTCTGACCCACATGATGGGGCCATCGTCACTCTCAGTGGGGCTCTGCAGCCGCAGGCTGGAGAACATACCCCATGGAAGAGTCCGCTGCAACAGACACAGAATGTCAAAAACGGAGGTTGACAACACACATGCAAGCATACAAGAAGGTACAAACTGCTAACCCATCCTTTCCATAGACACAAACACTAAGCTGTACTGACCTCCAGAAAGGGAGATTTCTCTAGCATGCTGATGAACTCGGGGAAGTAGTCCCCAACTTCTTCGTCCACAGCTCCGACCAGGCTGACCTGCCGCATGGCCCCGGCGCGGTATGTACCCTGAGAATACGTCCGCTTCACCTGCAATGAGGGAACATGGAGGAGACTGCTCACACCCTTGCCCAGCAGTAGATATTTTATCAAACTTTAGCACTGCAATATTACAATCAAGCCTGCATTATACACAAGTGGAGCACTTTGGTGTATACATTTCCCGCTTCGTAGAGCAGCTCCATTAAACATGCAGGACAACCTCAGAAAAACATCCTGCTGCCTATCATATAATCAAACAAAAACAATTTGCCAAGAAGCTCCACTAACAAATGCCAGCGTCGTGGGTACGACTCCAGCCTCTGGAACGCATCCCTTCTGGCCTATATCAAATCTTTTTTTTTTCCTTCTGTTTTTCTGATATCCTGTGGTCCCTCAGCCTTCTTGCTGTCTCAATGAGGAAAATTCCAAAACTAGACCCCCCCCCCCATGGCTTATCAAGGGTTGACTTGGCTCAGGCCACTTAACATCCAACCTAATGTAACCCCTCCACTTAAGCAAGACAAAGTGTTGACCTGAAGGTGAGATTTACCGCCATCAGTTCCGTCTCCTAGGGTGAAACATAGCTGCTAGGCTACCATGTACAACTCTCATGGTGAGGGAGATTATGAATAAAATAGGAAAAATCTATAAGAACACCTGCCCCATCAAACCCATGTTTCTTTATGAAAGGGTTTTCTGACCAAGTCCAAATTTAAGTTGTAGGCCTAGTTTCTAAAATGACTTCGAGAATAAACATTTTCAGTAGTTTACGCACTGCTTTTGCAAGCTCTAAATGGTCAAATTATTTTTGTTAGTTGGGATGTTGTGCCAGGCGTAACAACTGTTTATTTTTCAAATCACAGTGAAGTCAGAGAACTTAAATGATGTCAGAAGAAAGGTCAATCTGCCATGCCATGTGTCTCTGTAATCAAGACAAGCAGAAACAATCAGGAAAATCTGAAACCATCAAAAAATGAAAATAAATAAATGACACACTTTAATGGAGTTATGCATTATTTGTAATTTCATTCAAAAAAAAAAAAGAATATTGATGACCGTTATCGGTCATTTCCAAATTTACAAGCTCTTTTCATGAACTTCTTGCTTACCCCAACCCTGTTTGAACAGATTTGTCCTTCCCTTGTGAATATCAACATGGCCACTTTGATTGACATATATCTTAACCAATAAAGTCTAATTTACTGATTTGAAAAGTATCCTGTGTTTTACCACAATTTGTGACCTGTCCGATTATGTCACCCTGCTCTAAAAACACGCTATGTTGGCCAGGATATGGCAGCTCGACAGTTCGATTTAGGCATAAAGTTAAAGAGATAAATTTAGGCATTCAGTTGGAGATGGTTTATTTCAGATATAGGATTGATGTGGTTAAGATGAGGATTAGCATCTGGAAGGGGGGGGGGGTTGCCAAAACCTTGCTGTATTTTATGCCAAAAAATGAAACTGGTGAACAGTGTGAAACTTGTATCATAACTGAAAATCTATGCATGTAAAAAAGACTTTTTGCAGCGAATCTCTTAGCTGCACGAATACTGTTCTTGTGAAGCAGTTTTGTACATATAGGTTAAGTATTTATAAAGATCATTGTTTCAAAAGCCCTGGTATCTTGTCTGTACTGTCACTTACATCTGGGAAATGAGGGTCAAAGCTGTGTTGTGGTTGATAAACTATGCAAGTAAAAAAAATAATTTTAACGAATCGCTTAGTTACACCAACAGTGTACCTAACCGTGTAGTAATTCTGAAGATCACTTTGAAATATGGCCAAATGAGACCAGCCAATAATGTGGTATAAAGCTCCCTCGGACCAGCCTTTCAGTCACACCCCCCCGATGCCCTCCACTCCCCTCACACCGCTTTCATTGATTTTCAAATTTGTGTAGTAGGTGGAGACGAGCTTAAAAGGTGTTGTATCTTTAATAAATCCCTATGAAGTACAGAAAATTCATTAGGTAATGAAATTTGGGGGGGGGGGGGTGCCACCCCTGAGCCACTTGATTTGTATGAAGTTTTGGAAGTGGATCATTCTAGTGCTTTTCCTCAGGAAAATGTTTTGGCCTCATGTTAGCAAAAAGGGTGAGTTCGAGGCAAGTTAAAGGTTTCACCAAATTTGAATGACTTAAAAATAATTTCTATTGCATAACCCCTGAAGATCTGATCCACCAACTGATTGGAGAAGAGACAATACTAATGTAACCCATCAGTGCTCACCTTGCTGAACTTTGGACACATTGAGGGCAACAGAAATGTTTTAATTCTCTGAGGTAATGAGAAGGCACTAGAGTAAAGTTGGTTCACAGGGAGTTTAATTTAACTCCAAGGCTCTCACCTGAGAATGGAAGTTGGCCATGGTTGTCGTCTCTATGTCCTTTTTGCCAAGCACCTCCATCTTCACTGGTGCATTGGGGAACTTTGTGGAGAAGTAGTCCAAGAAATCTGGGAGGTAGGAAGCTGCTCCATGAATGATCCCCATCACATAGCACGCTGCCTTGGCCTGATCCTCACTGAATGACAAAGTCACAAACTCCTGGGCAAAACGCTGCATCTCGGCTGGTGACAGGCAGGAAAGCTGTTCGCTGTAAGCGTGTGTCACAGATGCCCCTCCGTTAGCCTGCTGCTCAACATGGATCAAATGGCCAAACTCCAGACCAGGCAAGCTAGATGATGGCATGCAGCTGAGCGGGGAGCCAAAGCCCAACCTCTCCCTGACCACTGAGGTTGTGGCAGTGAAGGTGGAGTTTTGGTGGTCCTGATGTGAGGCTATATTTTGGGGTAGGCTGCTGCTGCTGCTGCTGTTGTTGCTGCTGCTGCTGCTGCTCCCATTGATTTTACTGAGGAAGTCGGGCAGATCCAGAGTTACACCTGAACACACCGTCTGACTTGACCGATGATACATTTTGGGCCGTCCATGTCTCTCCTTCTCTCGCTCGCCATCTTTATGCTTCTTTTTCTTCTTCTTCTTCAGTTTCTTCAGTAGAAGCTCTTCTTCTGAACCAGATTTGAGTATTTCTTTTGAATCTGCAGACGGGAGAGATGAATTTCACACACATATATGACCAGTTGCGCAAAGCTTGATGAACTAAAGCATGTGAAACACAGGCACAACACAAAATGAAATGCTTGCCAAGAGAGAAATGTAATTGTTACAGTAAAGGAATAATGAGCTTCATATTTCCATGCAGGTCGTTAGCGTTACACCTTATCCACACCTTTCTGTGGGGAAACCGCTTCTCCATTTTCTCTGCTGATGTCATTCACAGGTGGTAATTTGTAGTTCTTCCACTCCTTATCCAGCTCTTTCTTCTTATCTCTGTCCTTACCCTTAATGCGAGGATCTAAAGACAGTAAATATGGGCAGAACACGTGTGAATTTGACTGGAGTGGAGGTGGTGAGCAAACATTTCCACGTGTGTGTTATTACCACCCGGCCTGAACATTGGGGCCTGTGGAACGTGGCGTAATGTGATAATTCACCAGAACTCCTGCTACCAGGTCTGCGTCCAAACAGCAGCGCCGTGGCAACCCGGGGGAACTCCACGCCGGGGTTGGTTCTCTCCCCCAGAGAGAAGGAGAGTTGAGTTGTGTTGTGTTGTGTTATGCTGTTGTGCTGTGTTGTGCTGTGCTGTTGTGTGCTGTGTTGTGTTGTGCTGTGTGTTGTGTTGTGTTGTGCTGTGTGTTGTGTTGTGTTGTGTGTTGTGTTGTGCTGTGTTGTGCTGTGCTATGCTGTGTGCTGTGTTGTGCTGTGTTGTGTTGTGCTGTGTGTTGTGTTGTGCTGTGCTGTTGTGCTGTGTTGTGTTGTGTTGTGCTGTGTGTTGTGTTGTGTTGTGCTGTGTTGTGTTGTGCTGTGTGTTGTGTTGTGTTGTGCTGTGTTGTGCTGTGTGTTGTGTTGTGTCGTGTGTTGTGTTGTGCTGTGTGTTGTGTTGTGCTGTGTTGTGTTGTGCTGTGTGTTGTGTTGTGTTGTGCTGTGTTGTGTTGTGCTGTGTGTTGTGTTGTGCTGTGTTGTGTTGTGCTGTGTGTTGTGTTGTGTTGTGTTGTGCTGTGTTGTGCTGTGTGTTGTGCTGTGCTATGCTGTGTGCTGTGTTGTGTTGTGCTGTGTGTTGTGTTGTGCTGTGTTGTGTTGTGCTGTGTGTTGTGTTGTGTTGTGCTGTGTTGTGTTGTGCTGTGTGTTGTGTTGTGTTGTGCTGTGTGTTGTGCTGTGCTATGCTGTGTGCTGTGTTGTGTTGTGCTGTGTGTTGTGTTGTGTTGTGCTGTGTTGTGTTGTGCTGTGTGTTGTGCTGTGTGTTGTGTTGTGTTGTGTTGTGCTGTGTTGTGCTGTGCTGTGTTGTGTTGTGTTGTGTTGTGCTGTGTGTTGTGCTGTGTGTTGTGTTGTGTTGTGCTGTGCTGTGCTGTGTTGTGTTGTGTTGTGTTGTGTTGTGCTGTGTGTTGTGCTGTGTGTTGTGTTGTGCCGCGCCGTGCCGCGTTACCTCTCTGTATCGTTTTCACGTCACCGTTCTCCGTCTTTGTATGGCAGCTAGCAGAGCTGACTTTCTCCATTGCCACGGGGGAACCGTGGGTTTGCACGGCTTTGTCCTTCTCCTTCGGCCGCTTCTCCTTCACCTTCTTGGCCTTGGGCGGCGAGGCGAGGAAGTTGCTGATCTTGAAGATTTTGCGGGCGGGGGTCGGCGCGGCGGAGTGGCTCGCCTTGGCCGGGCCGAAACTCCATTTCGCTGGGCTTCCATAACTCTGCTTCCCGTTGTGTTTTTCCCCTGCGCAGACCTCCCCGTTCAGTTTCTTGTGTTTCGAGCCCTTCTCCTCGATCCGGACCTTCTTGGAGGGGGGAGAGTACGTGTCGCTGGAAGACTGCGGCCGGCTCTCCGGCGGCCGTTTGGGGATCAGAGCTTTGGGGGAATTTGTTTTGCTGTTTGCTGCGAAATGCATGGAGTCCACGGACTCGGCCATCTTGGAAGTTTCTATTTTTTACGGCCGTACGTAAGTGGTGCGTGAGACAGGCGGGGGCGGGGCTTCGGCTCTTACGTCGGCCAGCACGCAGGTGTGTCCGTGCGCAGGATGGGTGGTCGCTGTAGCAGCTAAATGATATTTATAACACACAAATATCAGCAGAGGAAGCCGTCCTGCTTCTTCTTCTTCTTTTTAATAAACGAACCCAGAACATGCCTTACAGCCGCCGCCGCCGCACAGGACCCCCCCCCCCTGCCAGACCGAGCCAGGCCGAGCCAGGCCAGGCCAGGACAAGGCTGCTCGTATCCTAAACCTCGTGCTGTCTTTAGGATTTGTAGTCATTTATGCTGTTGTGTATGTCGCATATTTGATTGTGTGTAACGTTACAAGTATTATGGCATTGTGTCGTTTGTATAAAACTGTAATTAATATTATACTATAAATGATAATGATGTAACACATGCGCACAACCCCGTTTATAAAGTTGCACCACAAACCCGGAAATAGAGCACCGTGTTCTGGTTCGTCCATGCGCGGTGCGCACTGTCAAATTTTGTCCCCCCTGTGAAATATGTCCCCCCTGTGGAATATGTGTCCCCCCCTGTGAAACATGTGTCCCCCCTGTGGAATATGTGTCCCCCCTGTGGAACATGTGTCCCCCCCTGTGGAACATGTGGCCCCCCTGTGGAATAAGTGGCCCCCCTGTGGAATATGTGTCCCCCCTGTGGAATATGTGGCCCCCCTGTGAAACATGTGTTCCCCCTGTGGAACATGTGTCCCCCCCTGTGGAACATGTGGCCCCCCTGTGGAATATGTGTCCCCCCTGTGGAATATGTGTCCCCCCTGTGGAATATGTGGCCCCCCTGTGAAACATGTGTCCCCCCTGTGGAATAAGTGGCCCCCCTGTGGAATATGTGTCCCCCCTGTGGAATATGTGGCCCCCCTGTGGAAAATGTGTCCCCCCCTGTGGAATATGTGTCCCCCCCTGTGGAACATGTGTCCCCCCCTGTGGAACATGTGTCCCCCCTGTGGAACATGTGTCCCCCCCTGTGGAACATGTGGCCCCCCTGTGGAATAAGTGGCCCCCCTGTGGAATATGTGTCCCCCCTGTGGAATATGTGGCCCCCCTGTGAAACATGTGTTCCCCCTGTGGAACATGTGTCCCCCCCTGTGGAACATGTGGCCCCCCTGTGGAATATGTGTCCCCCCTGTGGAATATGTGTCCCCCCTGTGGAATATGTGGCCCCCCTGTGAAACATGGGCTCCCCTGTGGAATAAGTGGCCCCCCTGTGGAATATGTGTCCCCCCTGTGGAATATGTGGCCCCCCTGTGGAAAATGTGTCCCCCCCTGTGGAACATGTGTCCCCCCCTGTGGAATATGTGTCCCCCCCTGTGGAACATGTGTCCCCCCTGTGGAACATGTGTCCCCCCCTGTGGAACATGTGGCCCCCCTGTGGAATAAGTGGCCCCCCTGTGGAATATGTGGCCCCCCTGTGGAATATGTGGCCCCCCTGTGGAAAATGTGTCCCCCCCTGTGGAATATGTGTCCCCCCCTGTGGAACATGTGGCCCCCCTGTGGAATATGTGTCCCCCCCTGTGGAATATGTGTCCCCCCCTGTGGAATATGTGTCCCCCCTGTGAAATATGTGGCCCCCCTGTGGAACATGTGGCCCCCCTGTGGAATATGTGTCCCCAGGTTATTGCGTTTCCATTTCACGTAAGGCAGTGAGACATAACAAAGTTTGGATTGAGTGATCTCTCTCTCTCTCTTTCTGGACTATCAACGCAAGGTAACATAGCCAAAGCAGGCGGGTTTCTTGTGGCCCCTCGGTATTTACTTAACAGAGCCCAGTTATTACAAGAGAGCACCGTATGCCGACCATCCTATGGGTTTTAGATGTCATGCAAATCATATTATTATGATGGGCGATTCTAATGTGATTCATTGCAATGAATTGAGAATTTGTACTCCCAAGCATTTCAGGTTCACATTTCAGAGTTTATGATGCAGCGGTTGGGATTTTATACAAAATGTGAGCTTTTTATCTGCAATTTGTCTATGTAAATGTGTTTTGTCCAATATGCTTGGTTCTCTTTATTTTGCTTTCCCCCCTTAACTGTGAAGCGCTTTGGGTACCAAGATAAAGCGCTATATAAATGTAATCTATTATTATTATTATTATTATTATTACACAAATGTCCTTTAACGTCATGCCATAATACATCATAATAAGCGGGCGGGTCCAGTCCTTGGGCCTCGGGTCAGAGTGAGGTAGAAGTCTACGTGGTGGGTGGTGCCTCTCTTAGGATATGAGATGTTCCGAGTAGTGCCAGCTTCTGTACTTCTTGTATTCTGATGTTACCCGGCGGGATCCGTTGGGGGTATCTCTCCACCCCCCCCCTTTTTTTCATTACAAGTCCCAGGGCTCCTGTCACTACTGGTCTTGGTGTGGTTTTCATTCCCCACATTCGTTCAATCTCGATGTCAAGGTCTTTTGCTTGGTCTTTGCGCTTCCAGTGTAACGGCGCTTCTTTAAACGGCCACTAGATGTCAGCAGAGCGACGACGACAACAACGCTCGTGCGCCATGGAACGCATCATCGCTGTTATCCCCCACACAGCTGTTTCGGGGCTCTTGTAAAAACCCAAACAGCCATAAATGCTGGGTGATGTCAGCCAGAGCTGACTCATTTCTCTTGCACAACCCAACACACAGAGATCAGACACCTGGCGCTTTTCTCCCAACTGATTATTTGGTTTAATTTTATCCAAATTCTTAGCCCGTTTGTGTATTCGATTTCGTCCTTGTGCAAATAAAAATCTGAATTTTGGATGTGCAAGCTGTCCCCCTTTGTGATGCACCGATGTTGAGCGCCGCTTTCTCTGGGACAGCAGACATGAAACCAGCAGAGACAAATCCAGAAAAGATGTGGGAGATGGCGTGTCTTTAATGATCTCCCCAGCTAAACACTTAGAGTGGTGCTCCTTTTTACATGGTAACTTTTCCTTTGGGTTTCTTCAGCCTGTAAAGTAGGAATCTTGACCTGCCGAGGAAACAGCAGAGGTAGTATACACACTGTTTCATCGGTGCTGACAGTGGGTTACTCTAAAATAAGTTGTTTATTTCTGTGGGACTAAATTCTTCATGGGCGTATGTGCAAAGCACTGACATTGAGATTGTTACCATAGAGAGAGCCTAAGACACCATTAACAACCTAATAAAAGTAGAGTTATTTTTAGTTCCTCCTCAGCCTGACTGTATAAACCATTACACAGAGGGTGCACGAGCAAAGAGGATCAGTTTCTCCCGAACCTGACGGTTCTGATGAGGACATAAGATGCTAACCAAGGGTTTTAGTGTTATTGGCCCAGATCCGCTGCATAATCATTGTCTTGGTGTTGGAATGGAAAGTAGGAAAAATCTAGTGTATCAAAAATAGGTGTTTAGGATATGAATTGGGCCACACCTTAGTGAGGCTGCAGCCCGTCAACATCGTCTCTTCTACCCACAACTGGGAAACTCACAATTTCAACACAGATCCACCCACTGTACAGCCTCCCCCTGATTTAATGTATAAGAGGGGAAAGAACTCAAGGTGAGAGAGCAGAGCAACCCATCCCCGTTTTAGGCATATTTTCCGTAACATTCATCAGGACACAGATTCTTGAATAAAGATTTCAGATGATGTCTTAATGAAGGCCAGGTTTTTGGAATTGAAACGAAATGACCTGACGTTATCTTGTGTTGGCTCTGTCTCCAAATTCCAGCCCAGATGTGAGGGACACTCGGTCCTCTCCCCTTCATTTTTAACAATCACTATCTGTCAATTGACCAATGAAAAACATCCCCACACGTGGCAAAGGAATGTATGAGTTACTGTATATGAGGCTGTTGACCGGAACCGGTTCGTGTGCATGTGTGCATGTGACAAAGAGAGGACAGAGACGGACAAACTAGAAGCGAGACCAAGCCGTCGACCACTGCCCTACAGTATAATAAAGCAGGAAGGTGACGGATAACGCCACTGTATCGCTGCACGGTTATACTTTGCAGGTTAACCGCTACATCGGTATACACGAGGAACCAAGCTGAACTGAACTCAGAACACGAACCGGCGCTGCACTATGAGCCGCTGTGGGCTGCACTCCAGTTCAGCTAAACATGGGACACTTGTGCACGGACCAGACGTGACCGAGGGCAATGGCTCCTCTGCCCTAAGTGGAGGGAGTAGTCTGCCAGGAAGCCCAGGCAGCAGTATCGAGCCCATGGTCACATGTTTGTTCTGGTCCATACGGGAAAACCCACAGTGTTTACACGACCCAGGACAGAGAGCGGGCTCAGCCAGCCTACTGGGGGGAATTCAAAACACTGTTTCCTAAGAGGGCACACCGAGGAGAAAACAAATGTTGCCCATAAATGGGTACAGCCAGGGGCGAGGGTATTAATGGGCATAATGGATCCTCAGACATCCGTCCTGTGCCAGCGGCAATCAGCCCTGTCTGCAACCGGCCGTAAATCATTTCAAGGTTGGAGTTCTTCCCGAGGCGGCGGCCATAGATCAGCGTTTTAAGGGTGCTGTTCAGGGCCCAACCTCCCGTGGTTATAGATGATGTGACACTACGATAGTAAATCAACACGGCCGAGCGTTCAGGCAGAAGTCTCTTAAGAGTGTAAACATTTCTCTCACACTGCATCTTCAGGTCTGAGTGTCTGAGTCTTGAAGTGGCTGTGAAATGTGAGGGGATACGAAGCACTGGCTTTCCTCCTTGTCCTCGCAACAGCGGTCAAATATCAAACCAGCTCGTAGGTGTAATCGTGTCCCGGGAGAGGGAAAAACGCCAACTAGTGAATGGCGGCAAACTGATCTGCAGCCTGCTAATTGTAGCAGCCTTCATTTGAAGCACAGCTTCTTCTCTTTTCTTCCAAGCTCAAAATGACATTCATTCAGTTGCTTCCACCGACTGGTCCTCTCTTGTGTGTCGTGGTCTGGGGCTTCATCGCATGTGCTGTGGGATTGGGCCGTTTCTATTTTAATTGTCTTCTTCCTTTTGTATGTCTTACACGTGCATACTTGACCTCTCTGCACAGCACTCTGGTCAATATTCTGCAGTTTCTAAACATGCTCTTTAAATGAACTTGACTTAAACTTGGAGATGCAAGTATTATAGTAATAATAATCATAATAATAACAATAACAATACATTATCCAGTCAGTATCCAAGCCACATATACAAAGTTGGGTGGCGGGGATGCTGGAGCCCATCCCAGCAGTCACTGGGCGGCAGGCAGGGAGACACCCTGGACAGGCCGCCAGGCCGTCACACAGGGCCAAAACAGTAATAATAACTTTATTTATATAGCACATAAAGCCAGACAAGGCAAATGTAAGAGTAAGACCAAATAAGTAAGAGTAAAAGTAAAAACAGTATGAATAAATGAAAACGAACGTTTGTAAAATCTTTCATAAAAAGAAAAGTTTTGAGACGAGATTAAAACGAAGCGGTTCATTTTTGTGTTTTTTTAATCAAATTTGTAATTTTACAGGGCACCGTTTTTCCAGATGAGTGCAGCTTAACTTCTAACTTGCAGGCCTGCTCGGTCCCTTACACTCCTCCTTTTCCTTCGACCAGTAACCGTGGTACCGCCCTGGTGTAAAACAAAAGGCTTCCTTTGTCGTTGTTAAAGGACAGCTGTGAAATCTCCCCAACGCCACACGGCCCCGGCGTGAGCCAGCCAGAGGAGACGCAGGAAAGTGCATAAGGGTCACGTTTCACCGGGAATTAAACAAGGCACTTTCAGGTGGCGGAATAACTGTTGAGATACTATATCCATTTCTGAGTCATTCGACAGAGGAGGAGAACCAGTCATCACATGATATGGTCCAGCATGAAATCTATTATTCTGGTCTTAAGGAACCGAATCGTCCCCACAGTCTGAAAAAATGTCTGTTATTCAGAAGCAAGTGGGGACTTCTTCTCTGAAAACGCTCTTTCTTTATCTACAGTTAGTACGGTGGTCCCTTCAATGAACGGCCAGTTTCCACTTTGTGCTTTGCTAATATTTCTGTTCTTGCCGACAATCCATCGGACTATAGTAAATAAGTAACAAAACAAAACAAAACCTAAATCTGTCTCTAACCTGGCACTTCATTTGCATCCATCAATCCACAGGGATCAAGACAGTCTTCAAGTTGCTGAAATACATTACTCAGAAGTCAAATTAGACCACAACACTTTGAAATACATCCCCACAAATCCCTTCGAAAGCCCTTGGCTGCAGACCCGCAGCTAATAATGAGCTTCAAATGCATACTTTGACCTGTCGCATCTGTCACTCACATGTTTGTGGCTCTCGTGAGCAGGAAGTGAGGGACATGCTTGCCAGAGCAACTGTCACACACATGCAAATTGGAGGCAATGATATACATGAAGAGAAAACGTGCGCTTATTATTACAACATGGATTGAGAATGCATTACAAATGGTCCTTATTAAGTGTTTTGATTACAATGAGGACAATTTGGAGCATAATAATAGGATTAAAATAAGCCTTAATAGTGTGCACATTTTAAGGCTTTCTCTTCATGGGTTTTAAGGCTGATTTAGAAATACAATTTTTAACCCTTGTGTGTATTCTCAAGCGACTGATTTTACTATTTCCATATGCTCTCCTTATCTCTGCTCTGATTTCTCATATGGACACTGTTTATGAAGAAATAGATCCATTCAAAATCTACCCCTTGTGCTCTTGGCTTCTTTCCCCTTCATCTCCCTCTTAAACTCTCCCCACGCAGACACAACACTCATGCAGAATAAGTCCATCACTTCTCATCTCCCTCCCTCCCATCCTCCCACTATACCTCCTCCTCTTGCTCATCCAGATTCTCACAAACAGAGGTGGGTCTTTGGATTCCCCTCCACACCCAGTTTCTCTCTCCCCTTCCACTTATCGTATTCTTGGACCTGGGACACGATGAGGCTGGCAGCACTGTGCATATATGGGACCCTGTTAGCCTTCTCCAACCTGCCCACGATCACAGCAAACCCTGGCGAGGTAGCTATCCACTGGGGCAAGGGCACCGGGCCATGTTCTGCCATTCTGCAACCTGTGGGACCTTGTGGACGGGGGCAGGAGGGCGACACGTGCCCCTACCGAATCGTTCTGCCACCGCTCTCCATCCATTTGCCAAAACAACTCAGAGAGCTGGAGAAGATTGTGAAAGAAGTGCAGAGGCTAAAGGACAATGTGGATCAACTGAGGAGGACTTGTGCAGACTGTACAGCAAACCAGAAGGAGAGAGAGAGTGGAGGACCGAGGGGAAGAGAGAGTGAAGAAAAGAAAGAGGGTAAGGAAAAGCATGAGGGTGAGAGGAACTGGGTGAAAGAGAGAGATCCTGAGAGACAATATGAGAATCAAAAGGATATGAGAGAAAAGTGGGGAACATTTAGAGTTACAGCGGTTAAGGACCCTGACTTAGAGCGAAAAACAATTTCAGATGTAAAGCCAAGGCAGAAATTTGAAACAGGTAGACAGGGAGATAAACTTGCTAAAGATGAAAATGAGAATGAAAGAAATACAGATGAAGAGGAAAATACAGATGATAATCATAGAGGGATGGAAGGGACAAAGGGAAAAAATAGGTTATGGGAGGCCAGTGTACAAGCTGGTGTGGAAAAGGGCCAAACACAGGATAAGGTGGGGGAAAAGGTTTCTGGCAAAGAGGAGAGCAGAGGGAAAGATACAGCGACTAAGAAAGATACAAACAGAACAAAACACTTTGAGAGAGGTCAAACCCATGAGACAGAGAGTGAAGAGGGGAGGGAGATTGATGACAACATCAGTGAGAGGATAGAGAAGGAAGATGTCAGCAGTCTGTGGCAGGATAAAAATGAGACAAAGCGGGAGATGGGGAGGAAGACTCAGAATGAGGAGGACTGGGAGAGTGAGACAACTGAAGTTACTGCCACCGGTAGGCGGACAGACACAGAGCCACACAGAATGGAGCGGATAGGGGCGGCAGCAGCAGAGAGAATAGTGGCGAGAGATAATAACAAATTAAAACAGGCAGAAAGCTCTGGTAGCACAGAGACAGAGAGCTCTGCAAAGAATGGAGAGGAGGAGAGAGTGACAGAGAGAGAGAAAACAGTCCAGAGCGTACAGAGGGACAGTGATGGAGACTCGGCATCCAGCAAACCAAATGAGATGACAGACATTACTTCAGACAGCCTGAGCCCCCTCTCCACCCTCAGCTCGGTTCTAGTGCAGGACACCGCAGGCTTACATGAGACTATACGCTTTGCATCGTCCATTCCATCTGTCTCCAGCTACAGCTCACATATTATCAGTGGACATCGCCACACCTCTGCCATACAAACTAGCACAACTTCTGGGACAAGCTCAAATGTTGTTTACGGTTCTCCTCCCGTATCACGCATGAGGTCGAGCCCCAGATTAAACACAAGCCCTGTTCAAAAGACTGTCTTAACTCTATCAAGCCCAGGAAGCATTAGCACTGGCACCAGCCTTCCTCCAGACAGACAAATGACTACTTCTGCCAGTCCAGAGACTGCAATGAGCGGAGCTGGTTTGCCAACCCATCACCCGAGTCTTAGTCAGAGGACAAAGAGCAACACTACCCACCAAAGCTCTGATCAAGCAAATGTGAAGATTTCTGCAATGGACAAGATGACAGGTAGCTCAGGAAAAGAGCTCCAGATACCTGATCGACATATGACAAGCTCTGGCTCAAAGACTGCCTTTAGGACCCCAAGTGGGGCAGGAACAACCACCACTTCAACTAGCCCATTGACGATTTCTGACCGACAGATAACCAGTCCTAGTACCAAAACCAGCCCCACGACATCCAGTCTGAGGCCAAGGATGAGTTCCCACAGTAGCTTTAGCTCAACTGCAGCAACTACAACCATCACCAACCCTAGAAAGATGTCACAAACCAATGAAAGCTCAAGAACCCCAATACGGAGCAACTGGACCACTACAATGAAGATCAGCTCAAAAATCAAACCAGGCAGAAACCCCACATTAGGACAGGAACTAAAGCCAGATGAAAAACCTAAACTTGGCCTTGGGCCTTCAGACAGGATGCCAAATTCTGACTCTGATCTTAAACCTGGCCGAGCCTCTTTAACTGACCCAGGGGCAAATGATCAAACGCCACTGCCTTTTCATGAAAAACCCACAGTTAGGATTAAACTTAATCCAGCCCCAAAATTTAAACCAGGCAAAATTTTGAAATCTAACAATCATCCTCTTTCTGATCGTGGGACAATAACTGACCAAAACTCAAAGGACAACAAAAAATCTAACAGTGGCCAAAACCATGCCACTCGTCAACAGTATATACCCACCCCAAAGCCAAAATACCATCAAAAGCCCATGCCTACTCAGAAGAGACCCGTACCTCATCAGAGGCATTTAGCTGTCATAAAAACTGTTTCTGACCAACTGCCCAACTCTGGCAAAGATCCTGTAAGTGATCAAGAGCCCACATCTGGTTACCATTCCACATCTAGTCACAGACCTGGAACCACAAATCCTCACAAAACCACTAAGCCTAACCAAAGGCTAAAATCTGACCAAAAAGCTAAACCTTACCAAATGTCTAATTCTAACCATGATTACACACCTGATCAAGAGCCTGAACCGCAGAAAGTCCTTGCATCTAGCCTCACCCAAAGATTTGACCAAAAGCCTTCAACTGATGTGAGGCTGAAGTTTGATCGAGATCCTTTATCTGAAACGGAGCCTAAATCCCACTCAATACCAGACTCAAAGCCGGAACCTGGTCATTCTTCCATACCCCCTTTTCATAAGCATAAACCCACCAAAAAGATACCTAAGGCTGACCAAAGGCCTGGTCCTGACCAAAGGACTATAAGTAACCCAAGAACAAAACCAGAGCCAATGTTTATAATTGATCATGGCCAACATCATGGTCATGATGATCATGGTCAACATGGCCCGATGTCTAAGTTTAACAAAAAATATTTACGCCCCAAACTGTCAATGGACCAAACAAGTGAATCAGGTGTAAAATCTAAACCTGGCCAGGGTTCTGCACCTAACCAAGATCCTAATTCTGACAAAAGCCTTAAAACCACGAGTCCTGACCAAATGCCTCAGCCCAACCTTGAAACTCTACCTGATCGAAGCCCCGATCAAGTATCACTCACAAAACCCAATCCCAGACCCACACCTAGACATTGGCCACCAAAAAGACCAAGACCGCATCAGGGAGCAACGCCACTTTTAAAGCCAAAGCCCAAAGTGAAGCCGAGAAAAAGTCCAAAGACAACGTCTTTTGATTTTTCGCCAAGCAGGGCAACAGATGGCATCCGAAAACACCAACCTGAGATGCCATTTACTTTAAGGCCTTTAAAAGGGGCAAGTGAGCTGGATCTTCTTTCCCAAGAAGACAGAGAGAGCAGATCTGGGATGATTAAGACTGTCAGCCTGAGCACAAAGACCTCTAAAAGCCCCTTTCTGGAGGTGGGTCTCCCACATCACCATCGTGTAGGCTTCACATCTGGCTCCAACAGCTGGATCACATCCAACTTAAAAACAACCACTCAGCCATCCATTATCCCCAAAACCACTATATCAAGTGCACGGTCTAGGAATAACATTTACCAAAAAACTATCCCTGGCACCAGTCCTGACACAAGCCCAACAAAACCATCAATTCATCTGGTTACTGATAGGGACCCACACTTAAAGACTAGGGTCAATCTAACTCCACAGGGAACAGAACCAAGCCCAGCTACCAAAGCAGAAAAAATGACATCCCGGTATAGCCAAATCCCTTCCAACAAGCCTCAAATGATGTCCACCTTCCACTCCAGACTCAACTCTGACCCCAATGCATCAACCTCGGCCACCTCCAACCCTGAACCCCCAACTACCGACCCCATTCCTGACTTCTCTACCCCCAGTCCACGAGAGCTGCGTGTAAAGATTAACCAGGTGACTGCCTTCCTGGGTAACAGCTTGGACAAAAGTAGATGGCCACAGGACAAACATGTGGGGAGTCGTCCAAAGGGAGAGTCTGAAGGCTATCAGGAGAGCAGCAATGCCAACAGGGCAGAAAGCCAACTCCATTCACTGAAATCACCGGATGGTAAGAAATATCATTTACCTAATCTTATCATTCTGTCATTCATTTGCCTCATTAGCACTGACTGCCATTTAGTCACACGTAAAGTGCTTCGACACCTGAATAACACACGGAGCATGGATTTTAACATTGGTATTGTCAGTCTGTGTATTATGGAGATTGCTTACCAGATAACATGATAATTAAAGAATTGTTTAAAATCCTGATGCCTAGCAATGATAATGACCTTTTTTCTTCCAACAAGTCTGAGGCTTGGAGATGTGGAGACATTCAACCACAAACTGGACAAAAAAAGAAACATGCAAATTAGATTTTTGAATTTCAGTGCTGTTCCTCATTTACTTGACCACTTGTGTGTGTGTGTGTGTGTGTGTGTGTGTGTGTGTGTGTGTGTGTGTGTGTGTGTGAGAGAGAGAGAGAGAGAGAGAGAGAGAGAGAGAGAGAGAGAGAGAGAGAGAGAGAGAGAAGATAGAAATGCCTAAAATTAGAGTGGAACAAAGAAAAACCACAAGAGATCCAAAGAACAGCTTTGCCTTTCTAATGAAAGTGACCATTCATCATACCAAGAAACCAACCCCATAAATTTTGCAATTCATCTTGTAAAAATATTGTCTTGTGACTTTAACGTCGTCACAATATTTACACCGAAGACGCGGCTTCATTCTTCAAGCACACCGAGTAATTAACATCGTATTTAAATGACATCAGTACCAAACAAAAAATAATGAGGATTTTAGCAAAGGAGATGTTGAGAAATAGGGATTCATTAATGAGCACAGAACAATGTGGCCACATGGACTTCTGAGATAAACATCTTTGTGGCTAATTTACGATGTGGCTCATTGTTGCTGCTTGTGAGGAATGTGTGTGCACTTAAAAAGCATGTGTCTGTGCTGATGGGAGCGGGGAGGACGGTAATGGACCACAACTGTGCAACTGTGCATTGCTCTGGTCAGACTGTACAACTTCCAATGGTGCGCGGCTTGAATGGCTAATTAGGAATACATTCGATCCTATGGGTTATTTCAGCTAAACACGCCAAATCACCAGTTTAGATACCGGGTATTGGCTGATGACCGTCCCATGAGGGCCGAGCATGTTTACATTCTTGACAGGCACGCACAATGATTTCATTCTTGGTGTGGCGCACTGTGGCTAATCTGAAAAACACTTTGGTGAGACCTCCTCGCGTATGAATTATTCACAAACAAATTGCGTTAAAAAGAGAGACGACAAATGCAAATAAAAAGAAGACAAGTATTTTAATTGTTCAAATTGACCACATGCATGTTCAGACTTTACTTGGCAAGTAATGATTTTGAAGAGCGATCACTGCCAATTTCCCTGACTTGGATTGGCCCGATTCACTGATGAACAATTGTTAATCAGTGTGTGTTTTTGGGTTGGTTTATGGGCCGGGGGGGGGGGGAGGGGGGCGCTTGAGAATAAAATAAGCAAACAGTCATCTTTGAACCAATAATGTATGTCTTAGAAATTACTAGCAGTGATGAATTAGTAAGGTTTACTATCCTCCCCTCTACAGTTGCCATGGCAAGGGACTGCTCTGATCATACGATCAGGAGCAAGACAAAAAACGTCATTTATCAGGTGACCCCTGACCCCCGCAACAGAACCTTCCTCGTGCTCTGTGACATGGAGACGCATGGTGGTGGCTGGACCCTCATACAGCAGCGCAAAGATGGAAGTGTGAGCTTCAACCGGACCTGGGCTGAGTACCGAACGGGCTTTGGGCATCTGAACGGAGGGGAGTTCTGGCTGGGTAATGACAACATCCACCTCTTGACCCGCACCAGGGACATGATCCTCCGGGTGGAGCTGGAGGACTTTGGGGGGGTGAGGGAATTTGCAGAGTATGGGCAGTTTAGGGTGGCCAGTGAGCGCATGCGCTACCGCCTGACAGTAGGAGGTTATTCGGGCTCGGCGGGTGATGCTCTTCGCTTCAGCGACAGTTATGACCATAACAACAGGGCCTTCACCACTCCAGACAGGGACCATGACCGCTACCCATCTGGCAACTGTGGGGCCTACTACAGTTCGGGCTGGTGGTTTGACGCCTGCATGGCAGCAAACCTCAACGGGAAATACTATATGGGAACGTACAAAGGAGTACGCAACGGAATATTTTGGGGGACATGGCATAACATGTCAACAGAGTATTATCCTACCAATGACAGACAATCTTTTAAAACTGTCAAAATGATGATCAGACCTAAGGGCTTTGCTCCATGAGCTGGTTTTGCCCTGACTCAATAGGCATGCTCTGACAGGGAGTGAAACGTGTTTTGTTTGGTTTTGTTTTGCTTGGTTTTGTTTTTGTGTGTATGTGAGTAAAGGCTATTTGTAACAGATTACTTCAGCGGAGAGTCAGAACTTGGCTTTTAGCTTCTAGTAAGTACGCCCAATGTGTTATGCAAAACTAGTAAAACAATACTGCCGCCTTTTGGTGACATACTATACGCAACTTTCAGTAGACTTTTGATGAGCTTAAAGGGAAGGGTGAAGCAAATGAAAGTGAGAACGGGTGTAAGTTACTTATCCATCCATCATCCTGCTCTCAGGGTGGCGCGGACGCTGCAGCCTATCCCAGCAGTCACTGGGCGGCAGGCGGGGGACACCCTGGACAGGCCGCCAGGCCTTCACAGGGCCACAAGCTAGTTAGTTATTCCTATCCAAAGGGGTATCTTCACATTATCTTATTGATGTTTCTGAATATTGTTGTTGGAAGCAGATGATCAACAAGAAAGAGAAATCTGCTTGTGAAGAGTTGTCTTTCTTCAGTAAGGGTAGATTCGTATCTCATGGGCAGCCTGTGAGTTAAAGAGAGAATGACGGTTTTTTTTTGGTCTTTTTTTGTTTTTTGTTTTTATAACAATACTGGAATGTTAATTGCCCGTTGATATGTTAATAACTGAGTTTTATGCAGTATTTTGTAATGTTGAGATAAACAAAACTGATGAAACATTGTTTCGCATCAATTTATTTGCATGTAATATCACAACAAAAACACTCCCCAGACAGCACCCGGATGTGGGCCACTTCAGGCAGTGATGCGGCACTGGCGGTCTTCTTCTGGCCCTGACGAACTGGATGTGAGCCTGAAGTGGCCCACATGTATAACAGCAAATATTGCCCAAATATGCCAAATCACATGTGGGCCTTTTGTGGCAAAGATGCGGTGCTCTGGGCAACATGTGGTCTGGATGTGACCCTGAAGTGGCCCATGTGGTAAATGGTGAATATGGCCCAAATATCACAAAACACATATGGGCCACCTTTGGCAAATATATATGTGGTACATGCAGCATTGCTATGGTTTGGTTCTGGCCCAGATCTGGCAAACAGGAGCGGACCGCCCAAGTGCCATCATTCCACGCGGTATGTGGGCCGGATGAGTTCGGGACGGGTTCGGGCCACAGCAGCTTTGCTATCTGGGACCCCTAGAAAAGACGCGTCTTCAGTGTGGACCCTTATTTCAGACGGATCTGGAAGTCCCACAATTTAGTTTAATGGAGGAAACCCGGTGGGCTTTAAATGAGGCCAGCAGTGACATAATAAAATGCTTTCAACTAATTCCGTCACGATAGACATATTAACCAGTCGCTACTCCATTTCCCAGCATGCTTTGGAAGGCGTCTGGCCTGTACCGTACGCTTCCTGGAACGGAAGGGAAAGTCTCGTTGACACTCTCTCGGAAAGTCTCGTTAACACTTTCTCGGAAACCATGTGACCGGAAAAGTCACGCCTATTGATTTGTGTTCTCAGCAGACGGCGTGTGTACTGACTAACGCTGAGGTTGATCGGCATTTCGATTCCCTAACTTCTACATCGCAAACTGCGCCACACATTAAAGACGGCAACTGCAGCTATAGCCATCAAATTTGGGATTAAAGTATTAAAGTTAGCTAGCGCTTTTGGATTGAGGATAGACGATGGGGGGGGCGGGGGGACCCGCGCGACTTGCTTCGTGTTCTCGCGTGGTTTCCAAGGAAACGTCTCTTAAGACGGTCCTATAGAGATCTAGCGGCGGTCACCCCTCTCGTCCCGAGGGTGTGTGAAACCCGTCCCCTTGACCAAGCCGGTGTTGCTTATCTTAAGAGGCGGCTCGGTACGTAGTCCGGCAGCTAACGTCGACATTCTGAAATGTGCCTGACTGCTTCCGTCAGTTCTGTGTACCGACGGTGGCTGCCATGTTGCGGGTCTCGGCGAGTCGGCACGTATGTGCGGCGCTTCTGCGCCGGCAGCCATTACAGGCGCGCCGCCACACACGTGGGTCTGGAGGTTCGGTCCGGTCTCTGTCTGCCCCTCTCTGCACCGAGTCCGCGACCCCGACGGGAAGCGAGCCTCTGCAGCAGTGGGCCCTTGTTGTAGACCCGTTCAGCATAGTACGTGCGCGTTTGGGTTGCAGCATCTCGGTACGGTCGTTGGACCCACATGCGTTTCCCGAGGCGAACCGAGCCTTCATTACGCTTCGTGGGACCAGCGCCGGCGAAAGCGTCAAGCTCCATCGTTTCCACGTCAGTTACGATAACCGAAGCAGGGAGCTGGTCATCTCGGCCGAGAGGGTCAGCAACGCCGTGTCCGCTGAGCTCACGGCGCCCATCAAAAGCGGTTGGTATCCCGCCGAGTGTGGTGTGCATGAAGGACACAGACCCCTCCTGCAGCAGTTACGCAGCCCCCTCCGCCTGTCTGGCGTGCACCGTCACCTCCGCATGTCACCGACACCAACCATCCTCCCTCCCCGTCACGGGACGACGCTGTTGTCTTGCACAGGTAGCCAGGGTCCCCGTCGCTCGTTTCACACCCCACGCACAGTATGAGGGTGGTTCTGTCGACAGCTATTGTTCCGTTAAGAAGATGTTAAGGATTAAACACGTGGCATGTTGAGAGCTTCTGCCTTGACTGACAGGTCTGTCAAGCTGTCTGCCACCGAGGTGTCACCCAGCTCCACACATTGTCCACCCCACTGCCCAAATTTCCATTTTCTGGCTCCAACAACTGACCAAATGGCACCAAGCTTAAAGCCAAACTTTAGGCTTCAAAATGCCCCTTCATGACCCAACGGGCTGCTCCGGCTTCCTCCCCCAGTCCAAACACATGTAGGTCAGGTTAAGCAGCCGTACTAAACTGTCCCTAGGTGTGTGTGTGTGTGTGGGGGGGGGGGCTGTGATGGACGGGCAGCCTGTCCAGGGTGTCTCGCCTCCTGCTGCTCAGTGGCTGCTGGGATAGGCTGCAGCATCCCTGAGAGCAGGACAAGCGGTTCGGATAATGGATGGATGTCGTCTGTCCTGTCGTCCTCCCCTCTTTAGTGTTATTGTGTCTTTATTGTACCAGAACTCCACATCACGACTACAGGAAAAGCCAGCGTGCAGGTCAAGCAAATGGAGTGTGACGTCTGCAAGGTGCAAACAGAGCAGGGGGACTGTGTGCTGCACTCAGTGAAGGTATACTGCATCACAACACACTACAACCACTTCTCATGGTGACGAATGAATAAAAATAACACGTGTGTGTTTGTCATTGGTTAGAGTTGTGATAAAGCACCACTACCTACCCATGTCATCTACTTTCTGTTACCTCTCCCATCGTAGGGACATCAAGTGAATGTGCAGTCCTATGGAGGAAATATCACTGGTGTAGGCACTATCCACGGCAACGTGGACATCAGCACATCTGGACACGGTGTAAGATTACAGTTTCATTATTTTCTGGTACCATTGGTTTTACATTTATTCACCAGGTGGCAGTATTAGCATAGAAAGCAGGATTTGATAAATTGCTCTCATCTTTTTTATTTTTTATTTTCACAAGTGTTTGTATTACACTTTATGATTTGGACAAATGACCTATTCTAGTTTACTTTTTTTTTATCCATGCCAGGTTTTTTCTGTACAAACACTGTAGAAGAAAATCCAGTTGCAAGCTGGCTGTATAATGTGCTAAATCCAGGGCTGTTTAATGATCGGTGTGTGCATGGTTTTAGGCAGTAGAGGTCAAGAAGCTCCAGGGCACCATAATGAATGTGTCTACAGAACATGGCCCTCTGAAGGTCAAAGCCATCTATGCTGAGTCTACCACTGTCTCTTCCAACTCTGGGAGAGTGGAGCTGGGAAATGTACAGGGTGAGCAAAACAAAAGCTGCCCCTCGTTGTAATTGCCTCTCCCAGGGGGGGCTGACCATGTGCCACTGAGAGCCATGTGTATGCAGGTTTTCGTTCCAGCTGGACTGCGCAGCAGGTGATTTCACTGACTAGCAGCCCTTCAACCAAAGAGGAAGGATGTACCAGTGAAATCACCTGGTGTGGAGTCGGGTTGGAATGAAAACCTGCGTACACATGGCTGTCCGTGGCACATGGTTAGCTCCCCTGGTCTCTACGGTAAGTTCAACCACAATACATTACAAAAACCTGAATGTGAACACATTCATATACACTGTGATTTTTGTGTGGGCTTGGATTTTGTTTTAAAGTAATCAGTCTATCTGTCATCAGCACAGAACTAGTATACAGTGGCACTTGAAAGTTTGTGAATCCTTTGGAATTTTCTCAAGGCTCAGCATTTTCGATTTTTACCAATTTTCACCGAAAAATACCCAGATTTTTTAAAAGGAGATCGGTTTAAACTGATTTTCACCCGGATTTTATGTTTCCACGGATCCAGAAGTTGTTCCTGTTCATGTGAGGTTATGTAACAGTGTCCTCTTGTGGCGAGATTCGGCATGCTGGGTGACTTTGAAAAATAAAAACCGAGAACACTGAGCCTTGAATTTTCTGTATTTCTGCAAAAAAAAATTGACCTACAGTGTAATCAGAGCTTCGTCTAAATCCTAAAACTAGATAGAGAACCCAATTAAACAAATATGTGGGTCCGCGGTGGTGTAGCGGTCTAAGCATCGGCTTTGTGTCAATGCAGTTGCCCACTGGGGACCGGGGTTCGCGCCCCGGTCTCGTCAGATCTGACTATGGCCGGACTCGATGAAGCAGCAATAATTGGCGGCGCCGTCTTCGGGGGGGGTCGGCTTGTGTTCATCACATGAATGCGTCTCTGTGTTTGTGGGAAAAAGCAGTGGTTTGGCCTGGAGTCGCCTTGTCACGGAAGTGGGGAGGCGTCTCCTTCCAGACTGCCGGCCGGAGAGATGCAGTTGGCCAACACATGCAGTATGAAGGTGGGTGTTTGAATTAAAAATAGGGATCAATTGACCACTAAATTCGGAGAAAAGGGGAAAAATCAGAAATATTTTTTTAAAAACGAAAAAAACCCAAATATTACGCTTTCATTTATTTATTGAGCGCAATTACCCAACATTGAATATCTTGGGAAAAGTATGTGAGCCTTTGCCTTCAGTGTGACCCCTTGAGTAACAATAACTTAAACTAAATGGGGCAGCTTCATAGCCAAATGGTTAGATTGCACATGGCCACATGGTTGCAACTGTTGCCGGTTCGAATCCAGCTGGCGGCGTTTGTTGCATGTCTTACCCCTCTCTCTCCCCCCATTTCTTGTCTGCCTCCACTGTGACTATCTAATAAAAAGTTATAGAAATACCAACAAAAAAAAAACTTAAACCAAACGTTTCTGGCAGCTGTTGATCAGCTTGGAGGAATTTTGGCCCATTCCTCCTTACAAAACTGCTTCAACTCAGTGATGTTGGTGGGCGTCCTTGCATGAACTGCTCTCCTCTGGTCCTTCCACAACATCTCTACTAGATTAAAGGTCTGGACTTTGACTCAGCCATTCCAAAACATAACGTTTATTTTGCTTTAACCATTCATTGGCAGTCTGACTTGTGTGTTTAGGGTTGTTGTCTTGCTGCATGATCTACTTTCTGTTGAGCTTCAGTTCATGGACTGACACCTTGACATGCTGCTGTAGAACTTGCTGGTATAATCTAGAATTCATTGTGCCGTCCTGGTTCAGGGGCTACAAAACAGCCCCAAACCACGATACTGTCACCACCATGCTTCACAGTTGGGATGAGGTTCCTATGTTTGGAAGCAGTGTTTGGTTTTCGCCAAACACTGCTTTTCAGTTAAACCAAAAAGTCCTACTTTGGACTCATCTGTCCACAGAACATTCTTCCAATAGCCTTCTGGCTCATCCACATGGTCTTTAGCAAATTTTAGATGGGCAGCAATGTTCTTCTTGGATAGCAGTGTCCTCCTCCTTGCTATCCTGCCATGCACACCTTTCTTGTTCAGTGTTTGCATGATGGTGGAGTCATCGACACTGACCTTAACCAATGCAAGAGAAGCCTGTAGATCCTTGGATGTTATCCCGGGGTTCTTTGTGACCTCCCGGAACATTATACGCCTTGCTCTTGGAGGGACATTTGTTGGACAGCCACTCCTGGGGAGAGTAACTGCTGTTGAATTTCTTCCATTTGTATACCATCTGCACCAGAGTGCACTATTTCTAAAGAGTCCAAACTCTTTAGAAATAATTTTGTAAGCTTTTCCAGCCTGTTGAGCACCAACTACTTTTTTCTGAGGCCCTCGAAAATCTTTGATTGAGGCATGGCAAACTTCCACAAACCTATAGTGAAGACCCGGGTTTATGTTCTTTCAATAGGGCAGGGCCAGCTAAACACAAACCTGATCTGTCACCCCATTGATTGAAACACCTAACTCCAATTACCCCTTTAAATGAACTGATTACCCTAGAGGTTCACATACTTTCTCCAACAAAGACAGTTACTCTTGGATCATTTTGCTCAATAGATAAATGATAAAGTGCAATGTTTTTGTTATTTGTGTAACTGGGTTCCAGGGGCGGAGCGCTGGTCTCAGCACAAAGGGGGCGGAGCTTCTCGATGAGCTCTGGTGATAGTCATTTTAAAATTCAAAAATTGTAAACTAGCAGACATCTCATCCTATCCAGCAAACAACACAAATGGTCACTTATTGAGCCAAGCAGCCTACATGTCTAAGAAAGAATAGAAAAGCCACTTTTGTCAGACAAACCTGTTCAGAAGCTTGTTCTGAAGAACAAAAAAAAGTGTTGCTTACTCACTCCCCCTTCTGGCAGTGTGACGCAGTTATACCTCACAACCAATCACAGCTGGATCACAGCTCCGATGCATTCATGAATAGTCGTAAAAAAGGCTATAGCCTTTATTGGGGCCGTTAATACCTATGTATAGGGGCCCCGTACTGCACTGTGTTTTTTATCATTAGCCGACTTTACGAGTGTGTCACTGAATGCATCGGAGTCCCGGGACCCGGTGCGTTCACGGACGCTCGTAAACTCGGCAACAGAGCTCCAAACGGGGCCCCCCGACCTTGTGGGCCCTGGGGCGACCGCCCCCATGCCCCCGCTCTGGCTCCGCCACAGCTGGGTTCTCTTTATCTAGTTTTAGGACTTAGATGGAGAGCTGATCACATTTTATGTCATGTGTATGCAGAAATACAGAAAATTCCTTTTCTAGCGCCACTGTAAACTACAGGACTATATATATATATATATATGGATGGCTGAGAACGGATCCACCTTTTCACAACTTAAGTAAGTTGTCTAAGGGATGGCTTTCCTATTGATCAGTTATAAATACATTAGAACACAGTGCCAAAACCTATTCAGTTTGTGAAGCATGCATGCTCACATATTCTAATCTGCCTTGTGTACTCTATAGTGTAATAATTACATTGCATCACAAGAGGTTTTTTTTTTTTCTTTTAATAAATTTGTGCTTTAGAATGACTTCAGTAGGCCTTGTTTGGTTAACTTACCAGTATTGCAGTATGTCAAACTATTCCATAAATGACAATTACAGCAAACTTTTCTGTGAAGTACACATGTACTTGTTGGGGATTTGGAAAAAGATGTTTTTGGCTGACCTTTGGCCATAACCGTTCAAATTCAGAGGAGAGAGAAACACAATAATAATGTGAAGCCTAGGGAGCAGAGTGAGTCACCCATATAGTATTTTGATTTCTTCCTTAGGGAAAAAGCCTGTTTTTCAAAAGCATGGGCGTAATTATTTTACGCTACACAATGTAGGTTTACACTGTGCAGTCTGCTAAAGAGATGCCTCCCTGTCAGCAGTTCCATAGTAAGATCTGAGTTAACTCCTCCATCTATGAGGAGCTGAAAAGTACATGAAAGTACATAGTTGTTTTGCTGTGTACATTAGTGAGTACTAAGTGTGTGCTGTCTGTCGTTGGTTATAAGGTAACACCACCGTGGACAGTGTCTCTGGAGATGTAATTATAGGTAAGCAAGGCAATTCCTCCATGTTGCAATGCACATGAACAACACAACACAACGCCTCTTTAATTGCAAATAGAAGAAAAATACTAATATTCAGCCTTGCTTTTCCTCTGCAGATGGCTCAAATGGTCACCTGAAGGTTTCCTCCCAACGCGGGGACGTTGACGCTTACGTGGGGGACAGTGGAAGTGCCGAACTCCACAGTCAAGAAGGTAAACGCTGGAGCCCATATCAAATAGCAGGAGAAGGCCTTGCTAGCCACAACTGGTCTTGTCAAGGCTAAACTTTCCTTCCTTAAAGTGGAAGTAGACAACTTTTCAACACCCCCCCCCCCACCAGCATTTGCAAGTGGTGTTATTGTTTGTGCCGCTGTCGCAAAGACAACTGGATCGCTTTCCGTGTATTAGCCGCCTGGCTAGTGTCCAAAGCAAGAACAAACCGTAAGAATCCTAATTTGAATGAGGAACCCTGATCTCAGTGCTGTGATACAGGCAGAGTAAAACATCTGGCAGTATTAATACGTAGGCAGGTTGTGTTACCTACTGATCCAGTAGAAATAATGCCAACTGAATCCTCTCACGTGCCGGAGCTCACTCCATCCAGTGAATGCCCGTCACTCGTTTTATCTCGTCTTCTATCGCTCTCTCTCTTTGCCTTCTTTGCCTCCTCCATCAACAGGGTTATTTTTCTTCTGTCGGGTGGAGTTTCCATAGTTACTTTGGTTGTTCCACCGTCCGCCATTGCTTAGCCCGCTACTGGATGGTTGACACACTTACTGTGCCGTAAATTGATTTGCCGGGAAAAATTGTGCCCGGTGGCAGACAGAATTGTAGTGAAAGTGAGAACCAATCTAGACGCCGATGGTGTCATTCTTCTATATCCATTACGCTGTGCCATCAACATTTACTTCATAATGATAAAGTAAAAAAGTTATCTACTTCCACTTGAATAACTTATCTTGGGTATAGTCCCTTGTACATTCACTTTACCTGCTGTTTCTCTCATCTTTTTTTTCCCTCATTCTTGTGAACATTCTCCTTTTCCTTAGGGGCTGTGTGTGTGCGTATCCCCTCTTCTATAAGAGCAGGGGTGGAGCTCTGTGGAGCCTCAGTGGATGTTAGCCCAGAGGTTGCCCTGCACGGGAAGGAATGCAACACGGCCCAAGGCCAGACTACAGTCACTGGTGAGTCATCAGTCATCATAACATCACATACCTTCGCTTTATTGCCATTTTTTCATTACTATAACACTCCAGCAAGTGAGGCAGTTCAATACCGGCACCAGCGGCTTCTAACCGGCGTCCTCGACAGGTACATCTAGGTCTGTTAGGCAGGGATGAGACGCTCCTTCATTACTCTAATTCTGTCTGCCTTCCAGCACCGGAGAGATTTTCAAATCATTGGCCTATTTTCTTTAAAGAGCTGCATTTAACTAAGAAAAAGAAGTGAAACATAGATGGAGAAACTTAAACTATGAAATTTCACACCAAAGCTGCAAAATTTCACACAGGACCTTCGTCTCCTATTCCATAAAGACTGTACATTATTGTCACAAATGCTCTGAAACGGCACAGTTTTTCATTATTGCCCTGTTTTCCTCTCCCTCTCAGGCCAAATAAATGGAAAGACCCAGACGGACCAGCGGATTAAGGCTCAGTCACAAAATGGCTCCATCAGGCTGAAGACACAAAGCTGGTTTGAGTCTCTGAAGCTCGGAAGCTGAATTATGAGTGATGGATTTTATCGAAAGCCATATTGCCACATCGGTGTGGAGGAGCAGAATTCTCAAGAGCACCATGTCAGTGGCGGGCAAATCCAGAAAACTTACAGGTCTGGAAGAACTGATTTAACTCTCCTTAACTAGGTCATTAAAAAAGAACTGTCCTCTGGTACATACAGTGAGTGAGTTCAAAACCGTCAGTGTTGACACATGTACACGCACACAGTTTCTGGGCATGGAGTTTTCAGAAAGACTGGTCGAGAAACTATAGTGAAGTCACTGATGTCATTTATTTCACAACACTTATGCAGTATTTTAACAGTAGGAAATGTTTTAAGGGGCGTCTGGGTGGCGTGGCGGTCTATTCCGTTGTCTACCAACACAGGGATCGGCGGTTCGAATCCTCGTTACCTCCGGCTTGGTTGGGCGTCCCTACAGACACAACTGGCTGTGTCTGCAGGTGGGAAGCCGGATGTCGGTATATGTCCTGGTCGCTGCACTAGCGCCTCCTCTGGTCGATCGGGGCACCTGTTCGGGGGGAGGGGGAACTGGGGGGAATAGCGTGATCCTCCAACGTGCTACATCCCCTGGTGAAACTCCTCACTGTCAGGTGAAAAGAAGCGGCTGGTGACTCCACATGTATGGGAGGAGGCATGTGGTAGTCTGCAGCCCTCGCTGGATCAGCAGAGGGGGCGGAGCAGAGACCGGGACGGCTCAGAAGAGTGGGGTAATTGGCCAGATACAATTGGGAAGAAATAATGGGGCAAAAAAAAAAAACACTTGTTAAGGTTTGGTTTTATATAATTAATACTCAGATTCAGACAACGTGCCCTTCTAGAATTTATCCCAGAAGGGCAGTTCAGTTCCACAATCTACCCAGACCATACACAACTCACAGACAATCTACCCAGACCATACACAACTCACAGACAATCTACCCAGACCATACACAACTCACAGACAATCTACCCAGACCATACACAACTCACAGACAATCTACCCAGACCATACATACACAACTCACAATCAGCACTATGTCAGAGACAACAGACAGATCAGTACATGGGCAAGAGGTTCACATTGTCACCGTTGTGTGGCCCTGCATGCAGACTCACACGAGGACCAGGCGAAGGATTAAAAATTCACATAAGTTAAAAGAATAAATAAATAGATAAAGCATCCTAAGATGCGTTGCACGGTACATTCCACCACTGCAGTCAGTGAACGTACAGACCCAGAAGCCATGTGAGAAACAAGACAAGGTATAAACCAAGTGTTGTGGTTTAAGATAAAGCGTTCATTTAAAATGACTACTCTGGGCATTTAACAGCCTGATAGCAGAAGGAATGAAGGACTTAGAATAGCGATTTGTTTTCCTAGGGGGCGCTCTATATCGCCGGCCTGAGGGCATTGCAGTGAATTCACTAGACAGGACGTGGTCAGATTGGCTAATAATTCCTTCTGCTTTCTGGGCCACATTTTTGTCTCAGAGGGAGCACAAGTCTCTCTCTGCTGGACTCCCGTTATCTGGGAGCAGAGCTGAACCATACTGTGTAGGCTGTTCCTGTCCTGCACACAACCCAGTAAACCAGCAAATAAAGGAACGAGTCACAAGACTTTCAATAAATGCCTGGTCGTGTGGCTCGGGTTCTGGGTTGTTCCGGTGGCGTCTGGACACCGCTTGGCATCCTGCTCATCATATTCCATGTTGTATTGTGTAAATGGTGTGAACACAACATCGTTGCACGTTGTGCGTCTTGGGAGAGAGAGCCTCCTCTGGTGCTCTCCCTGAGCTTTTTCCCTGTTTGTTCTCCCTGTTGAAGGTTTTTAGGGAGTTGTTATCTAAGGACAGGATGTTGTGTTGTTGTAAAGCCCCCTGAGGCAAATTTGTCATTTGTGATATTGGGCTGTACAAATAAAACTGACTTGACTAGAAAATACGTGGGACGGTGTTGCAGACATTAAAGGAGTTCGGCTTCCGCAGGAAGTGAATTCTTTGTTGTCCACGCTTGACAATTAAATCTGTGTTCACGTCGAACTTGAGCTGGGAGTCGAACACGGTTCCCAAGTACTTATAAGTGTCAACAGTTGTGACACCCTCGCCATGTGTAGTGCTAGCTTTGGGTTTATCACTGTTCTTCCTAAACTCAATGACAAGTTCCTTGGTTTTTGTCGAGGGAGTTGCCATCGCACCAATCAGCAAAGGCAGGCAGGGCGCAGAGCCCTGATGAAGAGACAAAAGTCATGGTCCGAGGATGTCAGGAGGTAGCTGCCCTCTTTAGAAGCCCTGCAGCGGTCCATACAAAACAAAAAGCTGGGGGGGAGAACGCACCCCTGCGGTGCGCCCATCATGTTGCTAGAATAAGCTGTTGTTACCAAACGACCGTGTTATTCATGTGCGTACTGAAAGTATCATTTAAACACAAAACTGGTGGTTGTCAGAATGCTTAGTTAAATCTCGACTTTTAATAAAAAGTAATGAGTAATTCAGGTCTGTCTGTACTATCATTAAAATTCCTGCTCTGGGCCTCGCTGAGCGGTGACTCCTCCTCATCCCCAGTGTTCCCTGGTCCTCTCATCTGGCTCGTGTTGTAGCCAAACCAGTAAGGGGGGTCATCGCTGCTGTGCTCCCAGTACTGCACACGTGGCCGCAGTCTCAAGGCTGCGATCCTGTCGGAACAAACACACGCACACACACACACACACACACACACACACACACACACACACACACACACGCGCCCGCTGATCATTAATGTCCCGTTGCAGCGTTCCAGACACGCGTTGACGGCTGTATTTGTCTTACCTGGATATGCCGCTGCAGAAGGCCATCGTAACAGAGCCGAGCGGGGGACAGTTACTTTCTAAGAGGCACAGGGTGCGATCTGTGAGACGCACACAGCCGCTTACATCTAGTTCTCGCAAGTAGTGAGCTCCACCTGTCAGATAATGTGTGGCCATATCCGTCATCTGTGACGAGGGAAGCGGCGTGGGTGTGAAAAGTGAAAACGGAAAGATGTATGGCATTTGATAAATGGACACCGGTTAAAATAGAGATGTAAATAACAATAAAAAGAACAAGCTCATGGGACCATTTTTGCATGCACAACACACCTTTGGACAATCTGCCATCCGCAGTGTGAGCAGACCTGTGCAGTAGAAGGAAAGAGCTCTGACGGCCTGGTCAGTTAGTGTTACACAGTGAGACACGTCGAGGTGCTCCAGATCTCTCACCCTCTTGCACAACTTCTACCCTCGGATGGAAAGAACCGGCAGAGAGAAGGATGACGGGCGGGGAAAAAATGTCATGAGAGAAAAAAACGAGATGATCTTCATATAGTCAAATAGTGATGCTTTTTAGCATTCACAAGTGAGGGGTAACTAGAGATATCTGTGCTGATTATGCAAATTGCACAAATTATTCAGGTGCCTACAAATTAAAGTCATTCAAGCACTCCAATAGCCACCGTCCTAGCTACAAGTGTACCTCTATACCAACGTCTGTGATGTAGACGCACTCTGCAAGAACCAGCTTCTTCAAGCAAACTCCCTTGAGAGCGCTCAGACCCTAAACATGCAAATGTAAAGTTAAGGGCTGCGTGCCAACATGGACGCTGTCGAGCTTTACAGGCAGAATACTAATAATGATGATGACCTACTCATCATGGTAACCTGCACAGGTACACACACAAACCATACCTTATCCTGAATGTTACAACCACTTATGTCAAGAGAGGAGATGGAGCTGCCGCTCAGACACTCTAAGCTGCTGTCAGTCAGGCTTTTACAGTGACTCAAATCGAGGTGGTTCAGTTTAGTCAACCTGATGGGTACAACACACTTGCATAGTACTCGGTATCATGGGGATGTGAGGTATGTGTGTGAGTGCGTGCAGATAAGTACCTCTGAGCAATCCACCTGACAGAGTTGTCACTGATGCGGCTGCAGCGACTCACGTTCAGCTCTCGCAGTTTGGTGGCTGAGAAACCTTTAGTCAAGTAGCTCACCCCCCTATCCCCCACCCTAAAATAAATACACAGCAAACACGTCAGTTCACGCAATGTTAAGCAAGAGCACACAAGTTTTACTGACCGATCTCTTGGTGACAGAATATTCCCACCAAGGGCAGACACTCCTGCAGCCACACAGAGTCACACACACACACACACACACCTGTTGCAGTGTGAGATGTCCAGGTACTGCAGGTTTTTTAAGGTGGCCATAGACTTGAGGCTGCTGTCAGTCATCCTGGAGCATTCTGCGGCACAGAGCCTGCAGAGGTTTCGAGAGCTGTGGCACAGAGCCCTCCAGCTGACGTCTGTCACATGGCTATTACCTGCACCGCCAGCACAGGTTGGCAGCAGACAGTTTGACAGAAATGACAATGAACGTTACGTCCTTCATAGCACAGGTGGAAATATAAATCACACAAAACAAGTGTTTCACCTTCTAGATTTTGAACATCTCAGTTGGGAGGTTGAGTGGTTTACTGTCTGGGACAACTTGGACTGCACATCTAAAAACCCTAATCACAAACCTATTCACTTCAATTCTTTACATAGACTTTACCTCACCCCTAGAAAACGTCACCTCACGAAACTTGTACCCTCTCCAATCTGTCATCTACGTACTCTGGACCGCTCCTTCATGCATATGTACTGGGAGTGTGCTGGGGTGGTCTTGTTCTGGAAAGTAGTATCTGCTACCCTATCAGCTTTACTAGGTATGCATATGCCCCGTTGTCCCAGGTTGCTGATTTTTAACGATACCTCATCACTTGACCTGCCAGCCTCCAGATCACATATCTTATTTGCAGGTCTTAGCAGCAAGGAAAAAAAAAAAAAGTGAACTCTAAGATCCCAGATGGCACAACTGCTGTGGCCCGGACCCGTCCCACACCCGACGCTTCATCCGGCCCACATACCACGTGGGATGACGGCACTTGGGCGGTCCGCTCCTGTTTGCCAGATCTGGGCCAGAACCAAGCCATAGCAATGCCGCATGTGCCACAAATTTGCCAAAGGTGGCCCATATGTGTTTTGTGGTATTTGGGCCATATTCACCATTTACCACACGGGCCACTTCAGGCTCACATCCAGACCACATGTTGCCCAGAGCACCACATCTTTGCCAAAAAAGGCCCACATGTGATTTGGCACATTTGGTCACATTTGCTGTTATACATGTGGGCCACTTCAGGCTCACATCCATTTTGTCAGGACCAGAAGAAGACCGTCAGTGCAGCAGCATCACCAGAAGTGGCCCACATCCGGGTGCTGTGTGGGATGGGATCCTCCCCTACCCCACAGCTGATGTCTCTTCTGAACTTGCTACACATGGAACAATGTACAGCCAGAATACATGGGTTTTAGGGAGGGGTGTCCAGGCACGGGCCTCTGCAGCAGCAGCAGCAGCAGATGTTAAACAGCTGTTGGCGTGAATGTGTACAAGCATGGCGTAATAACGTATGCAAGTGCCCTTTGCTGTATTGTTGCAAATCTGTGACTCTATGTCCTATGTAATGGAGAACTATGGTGGGAGGGGAGGGTTCCGGTCACCACATGGGCGGCGGGGGGGGGGGGGTGACCTGTTGTTGGGTGTATTGGGGGTAGTTATATGTTCGTCTTTGTTAGTGCTATGACTACTGCTCTACTTTTCTGAAATAAAAACAATTGATAATAAAAAACAAACAACACAAGCCTTTCACCTTCTGTGCTAAAAGTCTCAAGTTGGGCCTTCTCAGCGATGGCTTTGAAGGCGACGTCTGACAGATGAGGCGTGTCCAGTAGGGAGACAGCACACAGAGCGTGGCACCTGGCAACCAGAGCCTGCTGGACAAGACAAGACCGGTCATCCTTTTCTCTTCCTCTCCGGGGCAAGAAGTATATATCCACCATCAATGAACAAGACTTGGTAGCCCTAACGCTAACGGCTAGCCCCTGCAGACCGGCGGCTCCGACAGCCATCCTGGCTGGCGTTCGTTCCCTTGGACAGTGATTTTTTGTGCTTAGTTTGGATGTGTGTGCTCTTGTAGTTTTTGGATGTGTTGTTGTCTTTGTGTTGTACTGCTGTGGGCTGGGGAAATGCCATTTCTTTTCATTTCATGTACACAAGTGGCTGTCGAGTAGGCCGATCTGAGCTGTGTGTTCTGTTCTGGTGGGGTTCCTAGTCTCCTCTAACGTCTTCTAGCCACCGAGCATGGTCTGCTGTACATTCCACGGCTGCCGTGGTGTCTCTTTGTCTAACCAGGAACATGTGTTTCTGATGAGCGTACTCACCACAACGCCGCCATCCGACAGCGTAGGCATGTCATCGATCACGATAGCTTTGAGCAAAGGGCATCCGGCAGATACGTATCTGAACCCGTCCACTGTCACCTAGGAGAAATGAGAGGAAGATGATAGAACATGTGTCTCCATGTTGGAATCTAAACTATTCAGTTGGATTCAGCCCCCCCCCCCGCCACCACCCCCACCACCCATTAACATTATAGCCAGTAAAGCAAATCCATACCATCTGGAACCCAAACCAGTGCCCCCTCGGGGAAACGTGTGTTTATGTTGTGTTGGGCTGGATGTGTGTGATGTTATGGTGTGTGCACGTGGTCGGTGGGTGGGCCAGATTTCTGTGTGTAATCCAAACTTTCCACTTGGCTGTGGCCCCCTTCTAGTCCCCCCTCTTCTCCCTCTCTCTCTCTGCCATTTCCCCACTGTTCTCATTGAACAGAGCGCAGCTGACGTGTGTGGAGAGAGAGGAGCGCAGGAGAGGAGACCCGCGAGCCCACATGGAGAGGATGGAATGCTGAACTTGCTTCAGAGCGAGAAGGACCTGACCAGAGTCCAGCACGCAGGACTACACTGTAAGCAGAGGGAAGCAGAGCGACTGACCTGAGTGCAGCCGGACAGGTCGAGGTGGATGAGATTGTGGCAGCCCTTCCCGGTGCTCAGGTACTGTAAGCCTTTATCGGTGAACTTGCAGCAGTAGGCTAGACTCAGGTACAGAAGGTTCACGCAGCCCCTGTCCGAATCAAGAGGTCAGATTATCAATCATTAGATCGTCCGTTACTCTCACGTGTTTTCTGTCTTCGCGGAGCTGTTGTGAGAACCGAGGCCAGGCACGGAGCTGTGGATGTGCTATGTGGAAGTGGTACACAGCAGCAGAGAACAACCGCCAGTAACTTTATGAAACTGATGATTTCTTTTTTGCTGTCTTTAGAAATCTCTCATAACAACGAGCATGTGGACAGGAAACTTTTGAAGAAAAGGCTTTGGCTCCGTCGTTTTTCTCCCTCTCAGAATTATTGTGACATCTGAATTTAAGGGAAACGACATGCTGAAACGTGACAATATTGCATATACAGTTACTTGATGATGGCAGTCTATTCTGGTCCTTCCTGGCTGTCGGGGTGATATCGTATAATATATTATAATGGTGGAAGGGAGGTCTTTTCTCTGACAAGGAAATACAAACCTGGCAGTGCATTCTGCTGTGGAAAAGCAGACATGCTGTGGATTCTGGGAAACGGAGGGCACGAGGCCACTGAGATGGGGCTTTAAACAAGTCATTTGGATGAAATGGTTGGAAGACAGTCAAGAGCACATGTCTGTGGCTGGGGAAACGCTTAATCTCAGGTCCCACCTTTGCCAGCATGTCTTCGGTTTTCGTTTACCTCGATAGCGCCCTCAGAGCTCCATCTGTCACCAGCGTGCAGGACAGGTTCAGGTACAGTAGGTTGGGACAGCCCTCAACAACTCCCTGCAGCATCGTAACCTATCAAACAACACACATTTCTGGTTTGGGTTTTTTGGAGGAATTTTTCTCCCCAATTGTACTTGGCCATCACCCACTCTTCTGAGCCATGCTGGTCACTGCTCCACCCCCTCTGCTAATCCGGGAAGGGCTGCCTTGACAGCATCTGGATGTGGGCCACTTCAGGCAGTGATGCAGCACTGATGGTCTTCTTCTGGCCCTGACAAAATGGATGTGAGCCTGAAGTGGTCCACATGGATAATAGCAAATATGGCCCAAATATGCCAAATCACATGTGGGCCTTTTGTGGCAAAGATGCGGTGCTCTGGGCAACATGTGGTCTGGATGTGACCCTGAAGTGGCCCGTGTGGTAAATGGTGGATATGGCCCAAGTACCACAAAACAAATATGGCCACCTTTGACAAATATGTGGCACATGCGGCATTGCTATGGCTTGGTTCTGGCCCAGATCTGGCAGACAGGAGCGGACCACCCAAGTGCCATCATCCCACGTGGTATGTGGGCCGGATGAAGCGTCGGGAGTGGGACGGGTCCGGGCCACAGCAGTTGTGCTATCTGGGTGCAGACGACCACATGTCTCCTCCCATACATGTGGAGTCACCAGCCGCTTCTTTTCACCTGACAGTGAGGAGTTTCACCAGGGGGATGTTGCGTGTGGGAGGATCACGCAACATCCCCCCCCCCCCAAACAGGCGCCCAACCGACCAGAGGAGGCGCTAGTGCAGCAACCAGGACACATACCCACACCCGGCTTCCCACCCGCAGACACGGCCAATTGTGTCTGTAGGGACGCCGACCAAGCCGGAGGTAACACGGGGATTCGAACCGGGATCCCCGCTTTGGTAGGCAGACCGCCACGCCACCCGGCTGCTCAAAGAACATGCATTTGAATGTTTAAATCCACCTCGCCTTCACAGCAAAAGACATGTAGTAAAAGTGCACTGCAGTCATAATAATGTCTATAATCACAACCCTGATGTACTGCACTCTTAAACGGTCCCATGTCAAATCGCAAGCGCCGAATCAACCAGTGGTCAACCCACCGAACAAAATCCGCGTATCGAAAAAAATCAAATAAATGACAATCCAAATGTAGGAGTTGTGGTGGATGTGGCGTGTTAGTTCAGCTAGTTTGTGAGAACGTCAAGAGGTCATAGAGTTGAATCCTGACTGACTGTAAACTATGCAGCTCGGCCTGCCACGTGTTAGAACACTGGAGATGTTTTGACTGCATCTTACAATACAAAACAAATGGTAAACATCACACTGGATATGACGACGTTTTTCACACAAGAATTCACACTTTTCAAAAGGTTGTGGGTTATTTGATCGTCCAAGCATTTGTTCGGTAATCCGTGCACCTACATTGATGTTGGAGCACTCTGACAGGTTGAGTTCTTGGAGATTTCTGCATTCACCTGACACAAAGGAGACAGAAAATAGACGTGAGCGAGGCAGAGGGAGCAGAGAGTACTCAAGGTTGCTGCTCAAGGTTTTGTGTTTTGTTTCAAAGCTTTGTATACATCCTGAAACCGTTCCCATCTCTTACATAACCCCCCCCCCCCCAGGGTGAACAGCAGCTGGGTCTCATCACACTGCTGACCTGTGAGTCCTGGCTTCTGTATCCAAACCTACTCTATCAAGAGATTCATCCTGAGATTTGGCTCCAGCCCGTCCCGCTGAAGACAATCCAAGCTGGGCTTTCAAAATGCACGTGACCTTCACTCACTTCTTGGCCCTGGCAGTCCTCCTGCTTCTCCCGTCCAGCGAGATGAGAAGAGCGGGTAGGGGGAGAGGGCTCAGGGGAGCAAGGCATGGCCTCAGACGAGACAGGTATGGTTTTACTCTTGGTCCAAGTTCTCTGACTCAATATATTGTTCATTTCATACATAACAGGATTCTGTTGAGCATGTAGACTCTGACAAGTTAAGCACAGAACACAATATGCAGATGAGCCCCTTTCATTTCTGACAACTGTGGCAGGGTAAGAGTTGCTGGACGACACAGCCGATCGGGCCTCTCAAGACTTGTGGCAACTGACTGCTCAGAGTCTGTAGAATCTGGGGATGTCTTGGTGGACTGCCAGGACCGACGCCTCGTCGCCATTCCTGCCTCAAGCATCTGGTCCCAGGACCCAAAACACCTGCTTCTAGCCCGCAACCGCATCAAGATCCTCCGTGATGGGGCTTTCCTGGGGTTTGAGGGTTTAAAGAGTCTGGATTTGCAACAGAACCAGATCTCTGTTGTGGAGGAAGGCGCCTTCCAGGGCCTGACGCATCTCAAAACGCTGCTGCTGCAGCACAACCGACTGGGCACATTCAGTGAGGAGGCACTCATCCCCATGCCCAACCTACGTCACCTGCATCTCCATCACAACCCCTGGAACTGTCTCTGTCCTCTGGACAGTCTCATACGCACCCTGCAGGTCCCAAGCAACCGCAATCTGGGGAGGCATGCCAGGTATATTTTTTCAACAAGCAATCTAAAAGAGAAATCTGCTGTACACTGTTACTGTACAGGTGAACATGTGGTATCTTGGGTTAGTGTGTCATGAGCGCCTGGGGGAAACGTGTACATCTTATGTCACTATGACCTGATTCTGACGTGCTTGTCAGGTGTGAGGAGCCGTTCAGGCTGAAAGGCAGGAAGCTGAAGCAGGTTGACGTTGAGCTGCTGTGTAAGGAGTCCGACCCTAACAGCAACCCACAGGGGGACCAAACGGAGCCTTCTTACTTTCCAGAGCCAGTTCCCATCCGCACTAAACCAGACGCCACCACCGTCTGCCACACCTACCTGTTCCCCCAAGCACGGCTGGACTGCAGTCACAGAAGTAAGCTCATAATCAGTTTGTTTTCATAAACGAAGCTCGGTGAATCGAGTCCATTCCACTAATCTGTGCTTCTTTCCAGTTCTGCACATTCAGCGTGTGTTTTAGCTTGGAGATTTGGCACGTGTAGTTCTTACGCAACAGGGTAGATTTGGAAAAATCCCACTTGAGCTCTTCTTTAGGGAACACGTATGCACATGATTAACTTGCATAGCCGACACACCACAGGAACGATAAACTTTTGTTTCTGGGACTTTTCTCAGGGTCTGACACAGAACTGGGGAAGAGAGGCAGCCGGTTCGGCGGAGGTTTCTGTCCCTGTGTTCTGTCGCTCACTTCCTTTCCCTCTCATCATGTTCATTTTGTTGTCGGCACTCTGGGCTCTATCACAAAACACGTGTTTGTCCAACTAAGCTCATCTCAATTTATCGAGCCTATTTGATTACACAAACAAACATGACTCGTGTCTGGCTGGACAAAACTGCACAGTAACTATGAAAAGTCAATGTCAGTTGATCGCCACGTGCCACCAGACCAAGTCACAACAGAGGGAAAATGATTTGCTGGCAGACTGACAGATCACGTGAACTCGATTTGACACCCCGATAAACCCTGATCCTTCTCCTTGTAGATCTAACAGAGGTTCCTTCGGGTATTCCGGATGATATTGTTCACATGGATCTGTCCCGTAATTCCATCCGTCACCTCAGAGCCAGAGATTTCCAGGAGGCCGGGAGCCTGAGAACACTTAACCTCAGCAGCAACCACCTGGATCACATTGAAAAAGGTACAAAATGGTACAGAGCAGGAACATCTCAAAGCAGTCCTACTCCTGGTGATGTGTAAATAAGACGGGGACGATCCATTCCACAGGACTTCCAGTCCCACTGCAGCACATATGTGTGTTTCCTTAGCATAACACGTTGGTAGTTTGGAATTTACTGTACCACTGCTCACCTGGTAGCAGACTTTGTTTTTCCTTTTTTTCTGGGTAGGCTGGCTGAACGGTATTAACCATACTCAGATTGGGTTAAAAAAACTTAAATTCCAAAAAAAAAAGAAGAAAGAAGGGATCTGAGCCGACAAAGGTGTAAATGCAATTGCAAGCCGAAATGGACACCAAAACTGTACAGCGCCGGCGGATCTGCATTAACACCCCTGCAGCTGTGCCGCCCCACCCCACCCATCTAAGCACTGACACCCACCCATCTAAGCACTGACACCCACCCATCTAAGCACTGGCACCCCACCCATCTAAGCACTGACACCCACCCATCTAAGCACTGGCACCCCACCCATCTAAGCACTGACACCCACCCATCTAAGCACTGACACCCACCCATCTAAGCACTGGCACCCCACCCATCTAAGCACTGACACCCACCCATCTAAGCACTGACACCCACCCATCTAAGCACTGACACCCACCCATCGAAGCACTGACACCCACCCATGTGCTTAGGCACTGGCAGGTTTCTCTCGAGCCACAACATTACCAAACAGTAATTCAAAAATTCACTTTATGCTTGAGGAAATCAGCCTGCATGTAAGCCTCCGCCAGGCCTGGACCAGCACAAAAGTAGATCAGTAGTCCCACTGATTCAGTCTTTCTATCTACAGCAGAGTCACACCACAGATGTGCTTCACATCTGTGGCATGTGTCCTTGTTCTGTATTACCAAGTTACCAGAGAAGTGAATTAAAAGTATTGACTTGATTAATGTGGCATCTTAATGAATGGCAACTTTCAATAATACATTTAATGGAGTGTAATTATAAACAAAAACAAAAACAAAAATAGATTGGGTTGAAAAGATGTGAGGATTTCGGACGTGGATAGATTATAGTCTAGAAAGTGATTTCAGACATGAACCCAAACCCAAATCTTCAAAGATGAGTTTGGAACTTACGTACTCTACAAACTGCATTAACTGCTATGTAACAAGTGCAGGGTCACACACACACACACACACACACACACACACACACACACTAAGTGTATGTACATGAATGATGTGATTAATAAGTGATAAAGGAAAACAATTGAGAGAAATAAGCAATACACATCTGTCACTTCCCCAATCTCCAAGCCTCCCTGTTTGGCCTCCTGCACCTCCATGAACTGGATATTTCTGACAACAGTCTCCATTTCATCCAGTATGGCGTCCTGGAAGACCTCTACTTCCTCTCCCATCTTAAACTGGGAGGAAACCCCTGGGTGTGTGACTACAGGTGAGGTTCTCAGCTCGTAACGACACAAGCAAGCTTTGTTTTCGGCAAAGATGCAAACAACACTGAACAAATGAATCTTTTTTTCTCCAGCATCCACTACATGGTGTACTGGCTGCACCTGCACCCAGGTGTGAAGCACTCTGGCCTACGGTGCCGCTCCCCTCCAGAGCATATCGGAGAGAGGGTGGAGAAGTATGTGCAGTCTTACAACAGAGAGTGCCCGAGAGATAGACAACGCAGCCAAGTGGACCAAGTCCAGACAGACCCCGAGCTGTGGAATACACCCCTGGAGCTGCAGGGAGAGCTGGAGGAGGAGGAGGTGGAGCCAGGCCACATGAGAGTACCCCAGAAGTACCAGATCATCAGGCTGTCTTGACTGAACTGAATGTTTGACTATAACCATCAAAGGGCCTTCATTTTTGTTTTCCTTCACCGTTAAAAAGCTGTCTGTATCAGATGGACAAAATATCTTCTCAATACACCTTTTTGTTTTGTTTTATCAGCTGTACTTTTCACAAAAATGTAAGAATTATATAAACTTTTCTACTCTTGGCCACGTATCTCACGTTTTGTAGCAGAGTGAAGAAGTTTCTTTCTCTGTTAGAGTACAGAATATGTGTCAGCAGAATCCGGGATACTCACCGATGCACGTTAAGGCGGTCCACTTTAAAGACGTGCATCCGCGCAGGTTGAGGTGGATCACAAATGGACGGTACCTCTGTAGGATCTGCTTCACTATGCTGTCTGTGATCCAGGTTCTCTCTGCAGAGAAGTTGATCTGCGAGAGCCAGACATTTGGAGAACTTATCAGTTCTCCTGCCAGAGTCTTAATTGTGCCTGTAAATACAGAAAACGCCAGTATGGAGCTCATACAAGCTAGGTTTAAGTTACAGACCTGACTCCACAGTGAGCCTGAATGGGAAAGAGCTCTCCATGTGCAGCACACCTCAGCACATCTTAGTCTGTCTTGCAGTTGTAGATACTGAAAGATCTGGAGGAAAACAAATATACCCTGTTTGGCAACACTGAACACTTCCATGTGACCAAAAATATGACTTCACCAGCCCGGTTATTAACTGCCTGCAAAGCAATTATAGTTCCAAGTTGCTGTAACTGCATCATTCGTTTTTTATTACTTTAAATATATTTTTTTGACTTGGTCATCCAGGTCTACGAGACCCTTGGTAGTATTGCAAGCACATGGGGAAATCAACGAAAGGCCGTTAGCCATGACTAATGAGTCCCACTGAGATCGATACTGGCCCTCGACGGGTTGACTGTGAACACATGGAGAAATGTAAACGCCTTTGCCACCGTGTACCTAATGTGCTGCCATATTTGATCCAGAGAGTGGGAATGTGACCACCACACTGGCCCTCTGGTCCCCTTAGGGTTTTGTGTTACATAAATGGCCACCGCTTTGGGAATGTTGGGCCAGCCAGAGCTGGGACAGATAAGACGCTCATGACAAAATGGGTAGGGAAAATATCTGTTTTCCCAGTTCTCTGAAACTGCTGTACATGGTCTGGGACTTCTCTTTCTCCAAACATGGTCATGTTCAGGGCGGATACTGTTCTATTAAAAAGGACAGAACAACCACTGCCAGAAATAAGGCTGTGTAAAGTAGCAAACACAAAGCAAATCAAACTAAACTTAGCACAAAAAGTAAGGACATGTGTGTTTGCTAGATTATGTCTTCGTTGTAATGATGCTTCTTGGCAGTAAATCTTCTATCAGGCAGCTGATGGTCAGCACCTGGCCTGGGGTACCAGAAGCTCAACACAAGAGTCAATTGACCTTTCGCAAAGTACCGCCCCAGAACGGTGCTGGTCCAATCCTACCTTAGCAACGGTCCATCAAGCTTTCAGACACACAGCAAAATGCTGAAGCCGTGTGCCTATGGGATCTGCAGACCGGATACTAGATATGTGAGAAGTTTGGAGGGGTGTCATTTTCTTTCCCTTCCCCAAACCCAGAAAGCAAGAAGCACAATATGGGCAATAGATCTGGCAGTATAGCAGACCCACCCCATGGCCAGCTTCATCCATCCAGAATCAACACCAATACCTGTCTGCTCCAAGCTAAGCTAGCTACTAGCTATTATTGATAGCTAATACAGCTAACGTATCATTACTGTTACTTTTACCCACACAATGCGCTGATTTCTTCCTTCATGTTTTGGTGTTTTCCGGCTACTTCCTGGATAGTTCTGAAATGCTTGACGGGCATAGCAACAGTAACTAAGGGGGGCGGGACTTTGCGAAAGGTCAATAGCAGCAGCAAAATAAGCTGTTTGGCATTGGCAGAGAAGATCTGGCAAATGTTTCATGGGCGCAGCCCACATACTCAGCTCTGCTGCTCATCCCACAAATGCATGTTCCTTACACATGTGGCGCCATTTAAAAGGCAAGTAAACAGGCTTTCCAACGCTATAAGATTTATTTCCAAGAAGCATTGTTACAACAACGACATAACCTACCAAACACACATTTCCTTACTTTTTGTGCTGAGTATAGCTATCCTCCCAAGATATTATATTTACGAGTATTTTAAACATCCATCCATCCATCCATTATCCAAACCGCTCATCCTGCTCAGGGTCACGGGGATGCAAAAACAATATTATCAAACATTTTAGCTATCATATAACAAATATTAATTAGGAACAGCAAGCAAGGCCTGCAGAGTGCTCTACCAGCATAAAATATGTATGAAACGCCCATGAACCAGCTTCAGAACAAACATGCAATGATCGAGTCTTGGGAGAGCTGCTCCATAAACACAGGCCGTAGCATGCAAATGGTAACAGGACATAAGTGCCCGTAGAAAGGAGAACTGACTTTAAATACACAACCTCAGAGGGACAAGGAAGAGGTTTACTGTGAGGTCCATTTGAAGTCTGACACCACAAATATGGTCTCATCATTAAACCACCTCGAGGGCAGGGAAATGAAGCTGTTACGACTTGCAAACAAGGGCCATCTCCGTGTGACAGGACCAGTCAGCGTGACGACGCCCGAGGCAAACAGCACGCAGGAAAACGCCGAAGAGGACGGGAAGACATTCAGACGGGCTTCAGCAGAGAGCCGAGGTTTACCTTTAGCGAGAGCTTGGTGGGGAGCATGGAAAGCCTGTCGAATGCCTCCCCGGTCTGATGTTCTCTGCTCTCCATTTCTAGGAAACCTGTCTCCAGCTTGGGGGAGGAAACCCCACAACCGCCCACATCCCCACACACACACACACACACACACACACACACATTTTGAAATGTACCTACTGTTCAGTATATTTTAAGCCATTGTTGAAAGGGCATGCATACCTGAAAGTACTCTCTTTTCCTCTTGGACTCCTTCACAGCATTGCACCACACAACTATGACACGTCTGAAGCACACGGCCTCGGAAACTCTGCGGAGTTTCTCAATGGCAGCTAAGTGCAAAAGAAATCCAGAGCTTGTTTATTGTAATAATAATAACAATAATAAAGAAAAGTCAAGACAAGGAACAAATTGACAGTGGCACAGTTTCTGCCATCTTCACGTCTTTTTTGAAGAAAAGAAATGCGAATAGATTACAATGATCACATCATCAACGTTGGGAAAGAGCTTGTGTTCAGTCCTCAAACTGGCCGAGCTTAGTCAGTAAGAATACGTTGTGAAATGAAACGGTGAGAGAGCAGCGGACAAGATGAGTCATCAGAGCACTCGTCGGTTTAAAGTATGAACAGGCGTTATTTTGAACTAACTTCTGGGCCACAGAGCATGTTTTCTCTGAAATACACTTTCTGCACTCCCTGTTTCTTTGCCAAAAGAAGGAGCCAACAGTTGGCCACTCAAAAACCCATGACGCTGACTCTCAGAAATGCCAGACGGGCCACCTACCAGCCTGTGTCCTCTTGCGACTCTGGTGCCAGTTCACCCATGTGGCGAGCGCTCGCCTCTGCCGGCCCCTCTCGTAGCGCCTCCCTGCCATGTCCCCCTTCCGCTCCAGTTCAGCACCCCTCTTCCTCTTTGCAGTCAACCTCCTCCATCCCCTGTGCACGTACAAGCAAAGCTCATCACTAATTCAGCAAACAGGTCTGCTGCTCGGCGCTCGGTAGGTGAATAAGAAAGGCTTCCGCGCTGGAGGGAAAATTATTCCTGTTTGAAAGAAAATAAACCCATTACAGCCTAATTAAATATATATATTTTTTTTATTTATTGTATTATTAATTGTATTTATATATGTATTAATTGTGTTTATTTATATTTTTATGTATTTTGTTTATTTATTTTCCTTTTTATCTATTTATTATTATGTTTTATTTCTATGTTACTGTTTTCCTCTTTGATTGTTTCTCTATAACTGCCCTGACGGGTGAGATATTGGGGTGTGACAGGACAGGACAGGACAGGACGGGACGGGAGGCCCAGCAGCCTGGGAGATATCGTGTCCAGTACCCACCACAGGGAGGCGATAGGATGACCTGCCGACCCTCCCACTGGGTAACAAGCCAGCCAGCCAGTCAGCCAGCCAGCCAGTCAGTCAGCCAGCCAGCCAGCCAGTCAGCCAGCCAGCCAGTCAGTCAGCCAGCCAGCCAGCCAGTCAGCCAGTCAGTCAGTCAGCCAGTCAGCCAGTCAGTCAGTCAGCCAGCCAGCCAGCCAACCAGTCAGCCAGCCAGCCAGCCAGTCAGCCAGTCAGCCAGCCACACAGAGAGGCTTCTGCACTTCTATGTCATGCCACTGCTGACCGACACATTCCAGAAACAAACTCATAAAACGTTATGACACGACTTAACCCAGCAGGCTGTTTGCACAGCCTTTCCGTGGATAAACACATGGTCGCTTCCCTTGGCCAGGGGACACACACAGTAAACAGAAACGCGGAGGGGACAGCACCGGATGTCTTCTGAGAAGACCGGGCCAAACCGGAAACGACGTCTCCCTGGCTAATTGTTGCACCTGTTCCGGCAGGCAGGCTGATTTCCGCTGCACCTGCTCCTAACTGCTGTGGGCTGAGTCTCAAACGTGTCAATGCGATTCCTTCCACTGTCCTTGCAGCGTGCGCTCTCAGGCCCCAGCAAGGAAAGCTGCGCCCGGTGCGCCCCCCTTCTTTAAGGAAAGGAGGTGAGCTGAGGCAACGGGGACACAACGCTGAACAACCAACACGCGGCCGTAAGGACCAATAAGACGAGCAACAGGCGGCGCCGCTGCCAGTGCTAGCGCGCGCCGTGGCTCAACCCGTCACCACCATGGCGCCTCCGTTTGGGTGAGGTGAATGTTGGCTTTCTCCTGTGGGCGGGCGGGCGGCGGGACTTGGGGTTGGTCGCCCTGCTAATGCGCATGTTGTTTGCAGGGTTTCTTGGCTTTGTGTCGTGTTGTGGAGCTGTATTTGTTATCCTGCTCAGAAAGGTCAGTCGGTTCTCAAGTCCATTTGAAATTCTTGAATTGGGGGCGTCCGGGTGGCGTGGTGGTCTTTTCCGTTGCCTACCAACACGGGGATCGCCGGTTCGAATCCCCGTGTTACCTCCGGCTTGGTCGGGCGTCCCTACAGACACAATTGGGGGTCTCTGTGGGTGGGAAGCCGGATGTGGGTATGTGTCCTGGTCGCTGCACTAGCGCCTCCTCTGGTCAGTCGGGGCGCCTGTTCGGGGGGTGGGGACTGGGGGGAATAGCGTGATCCTCCCACGCGCTACGTCCCCCTGGTGAAACTCCTCACTGTCAGGTGAAAAGAAGCGGCTGGTGACTCCACATGTATGGGAGGAGGCATGTGGTAGTCTGCAGCCCTCCCCGGATCAGCAGAGGGGGTGGAGCAGAGACCGGGACGGCTCGGAAGAGTGGGGTAATTGGCCAAGCACAATTGGGGAGAAAGAGGGAAAAATCAACAACAAAAGAAACCGATGAACTGGGTTATTTTGATTACAAATGACCGTTTGTTCTCTGATAGGTTACAATATTGTGCATGGATATCCTGTTGGTGATGATAAAACTAGCAGCTATGGAGGAGTGCTTGCCTCATCTACCTCAGAGCGGTTGGGTTCTGAAGCACCTTCAAGCACCGGCCATGACCCCAGCAATCAGACACAGTCTGTGGAGCCACAGAGTTTCATTTCAACTCTGACAGAACTAGGCCCCCATGCCAGTGAGACGCAGTTTGGTGCCCTTACACCCACCCCTAGTCCTACAGAACCGAGAGAACGAGAGGATGGTGTGAAGGGTGTCAGTTTCCCTACAATCCCAGATTTAATCGGTTTTATAGAAACTATGAAGAGGTCCTATCTAAAGCCACGAAGTGATGTGAAGGTGTATTTTCAAACAGCGCGGGATGTTTTAGAAAAAGAACTTTCTAGTGCTCGAAAGACTGATTCAGAGTCTCAGATTGACTTTCAACCCAATTCTGAAGCAAACGACTGGAATGAGCCTGTGAGTACAGTGTCTGAAGAAAACCAGGATGCCAGCTATTACAAACCAGACGGAAGCCTTTCTTTAAGCAATCCTGCCACCTCTACTCCAAGTCCCATGTTTGATTATGGAGACTCTGTGTTCTATCCTAGTCTAGATTCAGCAGCAGGTGACCATGTTTCAAGTAATTATGGGAGTTCCTCTACTGCTAGTGGAGAGCCTGAAAGCTCAGCCAGTAATTTTGAGGACGAGAGTGAAGATATTCAGTCAGTAAATGATATTCTCTCTGGTTATGAGACAAGTGTGTCACAGTTGTCCTCTGGGCAGGATTTGTATTTCCATGACCCTGTCCCTGCTCCCCTGGTTAATTCTCAGATCAGCCAACAATTGGATGAAATGGCTAATTTTGTCTCTGGGCTAAACACACAAGAACCAAAATATGAATCTCGCAGTATATCTGATGGCAATTCTTTTGGAGGCTACAGATGGCCATCTAGCAGTTTTGACAATGCAATTACACAAGTTTCTCAAACTGATGTTCCCTCTGTACAAATGCCTTCATCTTTTAAAATCTCCAGGGAAAAGCTTTTCATCCCGCTACCATTGACCGAACGAGAAGGGAAATCAGCCCAGCCTTGGATGTTTCAAGTCCCCATTGGCAAAGAATCATGGGATCTAAGCACCCCAACCGATGTCCAGTTGCCTGTCTCAAGTGGCTTTGCCCTCCGTTCAAGTAAGCCTTCACCTAAGAACAGTGGTGGGCATGTGACTTTTCAAGCGGTTAGCTCACCAACAAGCTCGGCTGAAGAGCCCAAGCAGAACCTTTTAACCTATGTTTCCCAGCCAAAAGTACTCAACCAAAATGTGGTGGCTAACAAACCGAGGAGCTCTAAAACAAGTTCAGCTAATGTATTTGGAAGTGATGGTCATCGATCTGTCAGTATTGGCCTTCAGATCTTGAAAGAGACAGAAATGAAACCAGGCACAGGCAGATCCCACCTTAGTTTCCCGTTTACTGTGAAACCCACTAGCTCTTTCTTGGGCAATGCTAGACAAGATTACCAAATTGACCATGTAGTTGGTAGTCCTACCTACTTGCCTATCCCTTCTACCCAGTCAAGTGGTCAGAATTCAGACCACACTGTACAGATTCAAGTCCCTGATACCCAAGCAAAAAAACATGTTGGAAGTGAACGCAATACCCAGAGTTCTGTTTTAAATGGCTATGATTATCACCTGAGTGGGATTTCACCTCGGGGTAGTAGTGATGGGTATGTGGCTTCAAATTCTCCTTTTGAGCTAGCTCAAAACTTGGAGCCAAGGGAAGCCTTTACAGCCACAGTTAATGCTGAAGAATCCATCAAAGAAGAACAAAATGATTTTGACTTGGGACCTAATGACTCTGATGGTGGCTCATATCATCCCCATCCTAACAGTAGAGGAACTGGGTCTGAGAATTTTGCCGCTAATATGTTCCCTAACATGCTGCCAAGAACATCACAAGATGGTGAGACTCCTGGAGTCAGGAAAACTACAAGTTTGTCAATGCAACATAGAGATGGTAGGTTCCGTTATACTGGTGACTATATGCATGCATCTAGCGCTGACCCTATTGATTCATTTGACCAACTTCTACAGGCCAAAAGTCGTGAAAAAATGGCTGCCATGAAGCAGAATTATCTGGCACAAATCCGCAAGGAGCTTGGCTCCATGACCTCTACCCCCACTATAGAAATGCCTCTGTCTAAAAGTTTTGCTTGGAGGCCTTTCCATCAGAGGGGAAGTGGTTATGAAACCTCCAGAGGGTTACCCCCTCCGCCCAGTTATGTTATGCAATCCAGAAAGGGCTACATAAGGGCCAAAGAGTCTTCGTCGCAGTCCCGCTATTCCCTGCCTCATCCATCTACTGGCGGGGCTACTTATACCCATGGAAACCTGCAAAGAGTTGACGTGACTGCAAAGACAACAGATCCCATCGTGTCAAGAATCCATAAAGGTACCCTTGTGCAGGCTTTTCCAAGTCTCAGCTAAAATGGCAACAGAAACCTTTCAAACTTGGGGAATGTAATTGGTGTGATTTTTATACATAAACTTTAGAGGGGGATTTATTTCAGCCTTAAGCAAAGTTAATTTTTCATGTATCCTCGTTTTACATTTATTGCCCCTTCCCTTCAATCCTTAAGTTTCAAATAAGGCAAATTGTTGGAAAGCTTTCACTGAAACATTATGGAGCTGCTCATAAAAATTGGAGCAGGGTGCTGTTTCCTAACATCTCGTTAAAAATGATTGTTACCACCAGAACTGAATAAACATATCGCGTAAGGCTGCCAATAACTACTATTTTACCAGTCTTTTTTTTTCTGTCAGTGATGATGAATTAATCTAGGCCTTGGAACTCCTGTAAGTCAGACGTGCAATGAAGCTTCTCCTTTTTTCTTTTTACAGGAGGCCAATCTGATAATTGACAGCAAGTCCTTTCTTTGTATTGAGAGTATGTATCCCCATTCTAAATACTTGATATTTCGACTTGAACTGATGCTGAACAACTGGACATAACAGTAATTTTCTGTTTTTCCTGGCTTTCAATAGGTGCTGTTTTCAGAAGTGAGAAATTGTGGACCTACATTCTGCTGTTTAAGATTTGACCCAATCACCATGTTTCTTGTTTCCTATCTCAGTGTACGGTTAAGAGGTCTATGGTCTAGATTTTCAATCACAAAAGGCTTGTATACCATGTAACTAAACATTTTAACTGTGATTCATTACTTTGACACCATTCTTCTGCATAATCTTAATCTGTCCAAATACTTTTGGACAGCCCAAGGGGGTTGAGAAATGTAACGGGTTGTGGAGTCGTTTAGTCTTGTATAACAGGAAAAACTCCTCAAATTAAAGATTATGGTTTACATGTTGACCTTGTCATTGTGCTATATAATATATCCAGGGCTATGGATTCATATCCTCACTTCAAAAGCATGAGAGAAATCTTTCAGTTGTACTTAAGGGTCCTCACACCTACCTGAAGCAGGAGTTCATTAAACTTCTTCTATAGCAGCTGCAGGCCTGCTCAACCAGATAAGAAGGCAGCGGCTAGAGGGGGACATGGAATAAGTTTGTAAAATCCGCTGAGCAATTCTTAAAGGTATGTGACTTCATGGTGATGGCATGCAGGCTGTTGAGCCATACTGTACCACGCTCTTCTCTGCTTCCTCTGCAATGCTGCGTGTCACAGAGGCTATGGGCGTGTGATGTTCTGCACCAAGAAATGTGCACCTAAACAAAACAAACAAGAAGTGAATTATTTGCTCTGATTGGTTTCATAGCGCAGGTCTATTTCGTTTATCGGGTTAAACGAGGGAGTGTCAGTGCAGGTGATGGAAGTGCAGCACAGAATTCAACCCTTGGTGTGTAAGAGGACTACCTAAAGACTTTTAAAAAAAATTAAAGTGTAAGGTTAATTTAAATCGACCTGTGCCCAAAGCTTGACTTTTCAAAAAAACGATGCATGCCTGTGATGAGTTTGGGGGCAGAGAAAGACACCGCCAACACAGAATCCTCGGGGCTGCTAAGGTTAAATATCCTGCTTGGGATTCATGTAGAAACATGAGTTTGCAGCAAGATTCCTTTAAAGGACACATGACTACATATTAAGGCTGACTTTGGTGGGAATGGCTCACATTCCCATTACAGGGATAGTCTGAGCTAAGGCTACCGATGGCTGAGAGACACCATTTATAGTAGCTCAGTGAAATGGTTAAAAGTGAGAACCGCTCCGGTCCGCGGTGGCGTAGCGGTCTAAGCATCGGCTTGGTGTCGATGCAGTTGCCCACTGGGGACTGGGGTTCGCGCCCCGGTCTCGTCAGATCCGACTATGGCCGGACTCGATGAAGCAGCGATCATTGGCAACGCTGTCTTCGGGAGGGGGGCGGAGTCGGCTTGTGTTCGTCATGTGAATGCGTCTCTGTGTGTGTCGGAAAAACAGTGGTTCGGCCTGGATTCGCCTTGTTACGAAAGTGGGGAGGCGTCTCCTTCCAGACTGCCGGCCGGAGAGATGCAGTTGGCGAACGCATGCAATACGAGGGTGGGTGTTTGAATTAAAATAGGGATCAATTGGCCACTAAATTGGGAGAAAAAAGGGAAAAATCAGAAATAAATTTAAAAAAAAAAGTGAGAACCGCTCCAAGGAAATGTGAGAGAAGTGTTGAAAAGGTGGAGCAGGGTTCAGAATGTTGTGTGCAGTCCGCTCCGCTTCACATCAAATCCGCGTTGTGAGCGTGGTTTTCAGACATGGCCGGCGTGAAATCATCATGCGTGATATGACACGCAGCCCATGACACGCAGCAAAGCAAAGCGCCTAAAATCCTCCCATAAGGAAAATCCTCCAGGCAGGAGGGGGGAGAAAGGGCGCCACCAAGTGTCCAGCTCTGGAAATGCGCCTAACAAACCAGGATAAAAGGAAACGAAGCCATGTCTTCATCCCACAGCCTTTGGCAAAGCTGGGGAGGGTTAAAAGGTCATGCTAATGGGGGGTGGGGTGGGAGGGGGTGTTTATTTTGTTTTGTTTTCCTTTTCTCCCCCTCCCGCCTCTATTTTCTGTTGTATTTTTTTTTACTTAAAAATGACAATGTACTTGTTTGGTGCGTTGTCAATAAATAAATCTTTACAACAGAAAAAAAGGGGGGGGGGAAAGTTAATACCAGTCGAGGTCTCGAAGACTGTGATGTCCCTGGAAGGCCGCCAGTTTACGTTCCAAGAACCGTGTGGGATCATGGGGACAGCAGAGACACGCAGCCGTCAGCAAGGCCTGTGGACAAGAAGGAGCGGTGAGGCTGCGGAGCTCGGCGGGCCGGCTAGCGGAGCTCCACTAGCCGAGCTGACGGCAGCTCGTCTGCACATCTGGCGAGCTCGCCTTCAAACTCTGTCAAGTGCGCAATAATACAGCGCCGTGTATGTTACACTACCCCCCCCTTCGGGAAGCGCATCCGGTGGAGGGGACCGCCACACCACCCGTGGCGCGAACTCGGATCTCCCGCACCCCGGGCGACAACATTACCCAGACCCTTTAAACGTTAACCAGACCCTTTGGTCGACTAGTTAACGTTGTCGCCCGCGGTGCGAGAGATCCGGGTTCGCGTCCCGGCTGTAACAGCCCGGATATATATATATATATATATATAAATAATAACGTTAGACTAAAATCTGGAATCTCAAATTTAACAGTATATGGGCGATTCTTCAATTTGCGGCGCTCTTGGCTTTTGACATTTTGAAAAAATGAAAAATTTCTTTAAAATCTTTTGTTCTTTTTCAGAAGCTCTATTAAGAGGCCTGGAACAAACATCTTAGCGTAGCTTTGATCGTCCTGCAAAATAAGTGTGACGTCATGACGCTCTTTTCAAAGTTGTAACCGCAACATGTGACGTCATGACACGTGATGGTCATGACCGTTTTCACTGTTTGGAGAAAAAGTTGGCTAAGTCTTAGACTTGCTAAGCTAACTTTTTAGCTAGCATACAATGTACAATGAATATACGTGAATAAAGTGAAGTTTCTTATTTCTGAACTAAAATACTCAGCTAGTAACGTGTTTGGTAATGACTTGTAATAACCATCCTGTCAGATCAGGACATATAAACCTTATCATTACTTACATGTGTAATAACCACCCTGTCAGATCAGGACATATAAACCTTATCATTACTTACATGTGTAATAACCATCCTGTCAGATCAGGACATATGAACCTTATCTTTCTTACATGTGTAATAACCATCCTGTCAGATCAGGACATATAAACCTTATCGTTACTTACATGTGTAATAACCATCCTGTCAGATCAGGACATATGAACCTTATCTTTCTTACATGTGTAATAACCATCCTGTCAGGTCAGGACATATAAACCTTATCATTACTTACATGTGTAATAACCATCCTGTCAGATCAGGACATATAAACCTTATCGTTACTTACATGTGTAATAACCATCCTGTCAGGTCAAGACATATAAACCTTATCGTTACTTACATGTGTAATAACCATCCTGTCAGGTCAGGACATATAAACCTTATCGTTACTTACACGTGTAATAACCATCCTGTCAGATCAGGACATATGAACCTTATCATTACTTACATGTGTAATAACCATCCTGTCAGATCAGGACATATAAACCTTATCATTACTTACATGTGTAATAACCATCCTGTCAGGTCAGGACATATAAACCTTATCGTTACATGTGTAATAACCATCCTGTCAGATCAGGACATATGAACCTTATCATTACTTACATGTGTAATAACCATCCTGTCAGATCAGGACATATAAACCTTATCATTACTTACATGTGTAATAACCATCCTGTCAGATCAGGACATATAAACCTTATCATTACTTACATGTGTAATAACCATCCTGTCAGATCAGGACATATAAACCTTATCATTACTTACATGTGTAACAACCATCCTGTCAGATCAGGACATATAAACCTTATCATTACTTACATGTGTAATAACCATCCTGTCAGATCAGGACATATAAACCTTATCATTACTTACATGTGTAATAACCATCCTGTCAGATCAGGACATATAAACCTTATCATTACTTACATGTGTAACAACCATCCTGTCAGATCAGGACATATAAACCTTATCATTACTTACATGTGTAACAACCATCCTGTCAGATCAGGACATATAAACCTTATCATTACTTACATGTGTAATAACCATCCTGTCAGATCAGGACATATAAACCTTATCATTACTTACATGTGTAATAACCATCCTGTCAGATCAGGACATATAAACCTTATCGTTACATGTGTGACATGAAAAAGTCACGCTGCTGCCATGCCTGCTCATGCGCCTCTGGCACTTCTCGTTTCCATGGCAACCACGTTGTTGTTGTTTGAAAAAACGTTGTTGCTCTAAAGTGTTGGGTGTGATGACAGATGTATGAGGGACAGCCATATTTAACTATAACAATGTGCAAACTGCACATATACTATAACCCATATGGATGTGAAATATGTCTTTTTAAATTATTATGAGAAAATGCAAAGTAAAGCTTTAATGAATTTAACCCATTTTAAGACTTTATTATAGAGGGGGGTTAAGCAGTCTGGGTTGGGGACAAGCCCACAACAGGGACATTCTGACACGTTTGAATTTTCAACATCCTGAAAAATTATTAAAATGTCGTCACTGAGACACAAATCTTTTGTTCATAGCTAACACAACCCCACTCGGACAAATACAATAACGGTTTTTCAACAAAAAAAGTTTTTTTTTAAAAAACCTACCCTGGGGACAGAAAAACTCCCTTAATTGAAGAATCACCCGTTTACAGGCCAGAATTTCTTTTACTTAAAATTAACAAAAGTCAAACTTTAACAACATTAACTGCCAACCCCTGTACATTATTTACAGGGGTTGGCAGCGTGTGTGTGCGTGTATGTGTGTGTGTGTATGTATGCGTGTGTGTGTGTGTGTGTGTGTGCATGCGTGTGTGTATGCGTGTGTGCGTGCGTGTGTGTGTGTGCGTGCGTGCGCGCCGTGCTTACGTGCTTGTGTGCTTGTGTGCTTGAGGTGTAGCACGTTTCATGCACCTGATGTATTTGCGGCAGTGAATGGTTCACGATGTCGTCATCCGGAGCTGGCTCGCTGTTTTGTGAAGACGCCATGGCTCGCTCCTGGCTCACCCCTGGCTCACTCCTGGCTCACTCCTGGCTCACTCCTGGCTCACCCCTGGCTCACTCCTGGCTCACTCCTGGCTCACCCCTGGCTCACTCCTGGCTCACCCCTGGCTCACTCCTGGCTCACCCCTGGCTCACTCCTGGCTCACTCCTGGCTCACTCCTGGCTCACCCCTGGCTCACTCCTGGCTCACTCCTGGCTCACCCCTGGCTCGCTCCTGGCTCACTCCTGGCTCACTGCTGGGGGGAGACGAGCTAAAACATAACTAACAAGTTAGATCAAAGTTACAGGTTGACTGTGACTTCACCGTTTGTTTTACAGCCTCGTCCTCTGATTGGCTATTCTCGGTTTACCGTTGCCAGGTAACTGACGGACGCTGGCTGAAACCCTAGTAAACAATGTTGGACAACTAATGCACAGGGAAGGAAGAAACAAAGCTAATCGTATGTGACGGCGTGGGTTGGCGGTTGTTTCGTGTTTTAGCAGTGATTAAACGAGTTTGGCAGACGTCTCAGGTATTTCGAAATTAAAACGTTGCGGGCTCAGTCTGCGGTCCATTCAACGGGCCTCGGTCAACTCCGTGAAACCTTTAGTCGGCCGCCATCCGCCGCCGCTAGCCGCCGCCGCTAGCCGCTAGCCGCGGACCGGACATGTCGGGCAAGGCGCCCATCTGGTTAGCCCGCCTCGGCTCGCTGCCTGAAGACTGGCATGACGAGCGCGGCTACGTGAGGTTCCGCCAGTCGCTGATTATTGAAGCACGCTGGTGACGTGCCTAGTTAAGGGTGTAGGTAGGCTACACATTTTGATTTTTGTACAGTTGTGTCGTTTGTCCGTCAGCTGCCTAGCCGCTGTGCTAGTTGGTAGCTAACGTCAGCTAGCTAGCTAGGTAGCGAGCAGCGGCTCTCCAGGCTCGGAGAGCAGCATGGGCGATGGCGGCGGCGCTGCCCCCAAACTCGGCAGCACGACGGCCTTGCTGGGGCTAATCGCCGGGGCCGGCGCCTCCTACGGGATTTATAAACTCGTCAGCGGAGGGGGCTGGAGAAGAAACAAGAAAAGGGCCTCCGGCGGCGACACTCGCGGGGTCAAGGGCGGTCAACCTCGCGAGGGTGCTGTGCAGCCGGGGAGCCTGCTGGCCAGAGTGTCCGGGCTGGATGTGGTGGGCGGCCGTGCGGAGGGCCGCTGGGCTGCGGAGGCTGCATCAGGTGGAAGCACTTCTGTTTTTTAAGTTTGGTCACTCATGTGTAAGCATGTGTCGGCAAACGCCTGCAGCTAACGTTGGACAGATATTCCCTCTCTGTGTTGTCAGTCATTGTTTATTGAGCTAATGTCGTATTTTCGTCTGTAGACGACATCGGCTCCAAACCTTCTGGAAGCCTGGAGCCACATCATCTGAATATGTTGCTGTCATGTCTTCAAACCACCAGTAATCCATCTCACAAGTGTCAGATCCTGCTCACCTTGGGAAATGCTGCTGCCTTCACGGGTAACCAGGTACAGGAAAACAACTTATCTCTCTCAAATGACTACGCCAGGCAAATAACATTACCATCAGAATTTGAAACACGAACATTCTTATATTGAGGTTGAGTGAAATGGCAACTATTATTTTGTAAGCGTACGAATGTTGTCAGATATCTCACTTACTATTGTATGCCATTAATACATTTGCAGAAAGATGTCTTGAGGCTGCATGATTCCACTATGCTTTTCTGCTCCACCAGGATCTCATCCGGGAACTAGGGGGTCTTCATACGATAGCCAGCTTTCTTTCTGATCCTGAACCCAAAGTTAGAGTGCAAACACTGAATGCTTTGAATAACCTAAGCATGAATATTCAAAACCAAGAGGAGCTAAAGGTACATGATGCATTTCTAGTAATTACAGCACACCACATGACCTGTCCCCAGTTGTCTGAAATGAAGACATTATGTTCTACCTCTTATTTCAAACAGTCACCTCACAAGTGATGATGTTGAACTAAACGGGCTTATTTATATTTTTGCTTCAATAGGTTTATGTGTCACAAGTGGTGGAGCTGATTGAAATATCTCCAGTTAATTCTGACCTTCAGTTGGCTGCCTTAAGGCTTCTGACAAACCTATCAGTCACAGACAAGTATCAACACTTGCTAAAGGGATCAATCAAGCTTTTATTCTCTCTTCTCATTGTGAGCAATGAAGCATTACAGGTGAGTTGGCCTCTGCTTTCTTGTGCTTTTGTTACTCAGTCTGTATTTTAGCTTCTCGGATAGAGGGGGACAGTATATCAATATGATATAAATATGATGTATGAGACTAGATATCGTCTGGAATTTTGGTCATCATGTATCATGTTGTTCTCTGGTCTTAAGGGCTGCATTACAGTAAAATGATGTCATTTTCTGACCTTATTAGACTGTTACAGGGGTGAAATCAAAAGTGAATGCCTCTGCTTGGTACTGTGAAAGATATCGTGATATTTGATTTTGTCCATGTCGCCTAGCCCTACTTTTAGAGTAGGAGCTTTGTACTGCTTCTATTATGAGACACTTGGAAAATGTCAGCCTCTTTGGAATGAAGGGTAATGTTCTTTAGGTTCTGAAAGAAAGCTGCTTTTGAATCTTGCTCCTTTTTTCCAGATTCAAGCTTTAAAAGTCCTTGTGAATTTATCATCTAATCCAGATATGATGGATGACATTGTACAAACCCAGGTATGGTATGTTGAATTGATAATGCGTTGATGAAAACAAGGTAGCTGGTTTTTTTCCCTGTAATTTAAAACGGAGAATTTAAGCATGCACTCATCTGCCAGAAAGACTTAATTTATTCTGCCAGGAGGCAGCCTGGAGAGGATTAGGAAAATGCACGCACACACAGAAAGAAAAACCAGTGTTTTCCCTGCCATTATAAGACTTTTGCACAGCGCCCAAGTTGACTGAACGGGAAATACGGAAAAAAACCATTTGTTAATATGCAGCATCAAGCTAAAAAAAATCTCCCCAATAAAATGTTTTGCCTTTCTGTCAGTAGATGTGCAGCCTCCTAGGTGGACCCTTGCACAAAAGCAACCAAGTCTGACAGGAAATGACAGAGATCAGGCTTTCATAATTTTAAAGCCCTTGTTTAAAGACTTCAAATGTGATTAACCGTCGCAGTTTTCATGATATAAAATGAAGCAAGGTGAATGGCTGCTCTGCTGATTGACTGAGTGTATGATGAAGAACCTCTCGTGGTTTCGGTGATTAAAACCTTCGAAAAACATTTGTTCTCGCTATCGCCGCTCCCTCTCTTCATTCACTTTCTAGCTTGCTCAACCAACGCTGCTTTCCGTCCCTGCCCAATCTAACACAACCTTACGCATGCGCGACTCACATCTACGGTTGAGTTGGATCAGACAGCAAGTGTTTATTTTGAACATGTAAATAAGCAGGCTATAACATACAGATAAGCCATTGCCAATAATCTGAAGTGATCAACAAATCCATACATCAAACTCAGCAAACAATCTGCATATACATCAGATTATTTGTTACATGTTCGAAAAGGAGTAGGAGGAAGTATACACTTATTTTTTCCTACCTCTGCTCACCTACTCTTAAGTTAATTCCGCTTACTATACATTACAAACTCAATTCCCACTGTTATGTTCTACTACTACTTTTGGCTGCTCCCGTTGGGGGGCGCCACAGCGGATCATCCGTTTCCATCTCTTCCTGTCCTCTGCATCTTCCTCTGTCACCCCAGTCACCTGCATGTCCTCCCTCACCACATCCATAAACCTCCTCTTTGGCCCTCCTCTTTTCCTCTCCCCTGGCAGCTCCATATTCAGCATCCTTCTCCCAATATACCCAGTATCTCTCCTCCACACATGTCCAAACCACTTCTTCATCACTCCCAATGAAAATCTCAGCATCTTTAACTCTGCCGCCTCCAGCTCCACCTCCCGTCTTTTCATCAGTGCTACTGAGACCAACATAGCTGGTCTCACAACTGTCTTGTAAACCTTCCCTTTAACTCTTGCTGGTACCCTTCTGTCACTTCTCCACCCACTCCACCCTGCCTGCACTCTCTTCTTCACCTCTCTTCTACACTCCCCGTTACTTTGGACAGTTGACCCCAAGTATATAAACTCGCATGCCTTCGTCACCTCTACTTGCATCCTCACCATTCCACTGTCCTCCCTCTCATTCACGCATAGGTATTCCTTCTTGCTCCTACTGACTTTCATTCCTCTTCTCTCCAGTGCATACCTCCACCTCTCCAGGCTCTCCTCAACCTGCACCCTACTCTCGCTACAGATCACAATGTCATCCGCAAACATCATAGTCCACGGAGACTCCTGCCTGATCTCGTCCGTCAACGTGTCCATCACCATTGCAAACAAGAAAGGGCTCAGAGCCGATCCTTGATGTAATCCCACCTCCACCTTGAACCCATCTGTCATTCCAACCACACACCTCACCATTGTCACACTTCCCTCATACATATCCTGCACCACTCCTACATACTTCTCTGCAACTCCCGACTTCCTCATACAATACCACACCTCCTCTCTCGGCACCCTGTCATATGCTTTCTCTAAATCTACAAAGACACAATGTAACTCCTTCTGGCCTTCTCTATCCTTCTCAATCAACATTCTCAAAGCAAACATCACATCTGTGGTGCTCTTTCGTGGCATGAAACCATACTGCTGCTCGCTAATCGTCACCTCTCCTCTTAACCTAGCTTCGATTACTCTTTCCCAAATCTTCATGCTGTGGCTGATCAACTTGATACCTCTGTAGTTGCTGCAGCTCTGCACATCACCCTTGTTCTTGAAAATCGGTACCAGTATGCTTCTTCTGCACTCCTCAGGCATCCTCTCACTTTCCAACATTGTGTTAAACAATCTAGTTAAAAACTCCACTGCCATCTCTCCTAAACATCTCCATGCCTCCACAGGTATGTCATCGGGACCAACCGCCTTTCCACTCTTCATCTTCTTCATAGCTGCCCTCACTTCCTCCTTGCTAATCCACTGCACTTCCTGATTCACTATCCCCACATCATCCAACCTTCTCTCTCTCTCATTTTCTTCATTCATCAGCCCCTCAAAGTACTCCTTCCACCTTCTCAGCACACTCTCCTCGCTTGTCAGCACATTTCCATCTCTAACCTGCTGCACATCCTTCCCAGCTCGGTCCCTCTGTCTAGCCAATTAGTACAAGTCCTTTTCTCTTTCCTTAGTGTCTAACCTGTCATACAACTCACCATACGCGTTTTCCTTTGCCTTTGCCACCTCTTCACTTTACGCTGCATCTCTTTGTATGCCTGTCTACGTTCTTTATTTCTCTGACTATCCCACTTCTTTGCCAACCTCTTCCTCTGTATACTTTGCTGTACTTCTTCATTCCACCACCAAGTCGCCTTGTCTTCCTTCCTCTGTGCTGATGACACACCAAGTACCTTCCTAGCTGTCTCCCTCACTATTTCTGCAGTGGTTGTCCAGCCATCCGGCAACTCTTCACTACCACCCAATGCCTGTCTTACCTCCTGCCTGAACTCCACACAACAGTCTTCCTTCTTCAACTTCCACCATTTGATCCTTGGCTCCGCCTTCATTCTTTTCCTCTTCTTGGTCTTGAAAGTCATCCTACAGACCACCATCTGATGCTGCCTAGCAACGTTCTCCCCTGTCACCACCTTGCAGTCTCCAATCACTTTCAGATCGCGCCTTCTACATAAGATCTAGTCCACCTGTGTGCACTTTCCTCCACTCTTGTACGTCACCCTGTGTTCCTCCCTCTTCTTGAAATATGTATTCACCACAGCCATTTCCAACTTTTTCGCAAAATTCACCACCATCTGTCTGTCCTGTGTGCAATAACCCCCATGCACTATTTTGAGCTTTAAAAGCCGCTGCTTTCTTTTATTGTCTCATTATAATTTTTGCTACCTCACTTATTTTTACTACCTCACCTGTTATACTAAATGTTGTTTGTCCTTGTTTTTAATCATTAACCTTGTCTAGTGTTGCTGAACTGAGAGTCACCAAACAAAATTTCATTGTGTGCACACAATGACAATAAAGTATCTTGTCTTATCTTGTGTGTGTGACATTGTTGTATAAGAAGTGGGGTTGTTGTGAAGCGTCTAGTGTGTTGGTGTAGAGTTGTGTGCTGTCACGTCTCACTCTCAACCTTCACCGCTGGCTAGCAGAAATGCAAACAGGAGAGCCGAGCACGTACGTATAAGTCTCTCCCTGCCAGTACATAGCCTCTCCAACAGCGCCTGTAGCGCCTCCTCTTGGTGACACACGATAACGGGTACACCTTGGACCCTGGCTGAACTACAAGGGACTCGGAGGAGGTCTGGCCCCTAGACGTGCGGTAAGCAGGCCCACCAGTGTGTGGATATTCCCTGATGCCCACGAACCACCCCCAGCTATGGGTTAAGTAGTGCCACTGCCTAGTGGATACCTCGGGAGAGGAATAGGCTGCGGGAGTAAACCCCCACACAACATCAATGTCTACAGTGCTGTTTTGTGTTTTTCTTGCCCTTTCATATGCGTTTAAGTGGGAGAGTACTGCTGGTGTCGTGTATGGCTGCCGCTTCTCCCTCTCGTAGCCCCCCTTCCCATCCACCCCTGTATGTCAGTGTTATGTTTATCTGTTGTCTTGTTTCAGCCCGTTTATTGTAAAGCCACTTTGAGTGTTAGAAAAGCGCTATGTAAGATGGATTTATCATTATCTTATCTTATCTTGTCTTATCTTATCTTCCACATTCCTCTCCTTGACACCATACCTACCCATCACCTCCTCATCACTTCTGCTCTCTTCACTAACATGCCTATTGAAATCTGCTCCAATCATCACTCTCTCCTTGGGTACCCTCTCCGCCACTTCATCCTACTCACTCCAGAATTCTTCTTTCTCTTCCATCTCACACCCAACTTGCAGGGCATATGCACTGATAGCATTCATCAATACACCTTCGATTTCCAGCTTCATACTCATCACTCTGTCTGACACTCTTCACCTCCAACACACTCTTGACATACTCTTCCTTCAGAATTACCCCTACCCCATTTCTCCTCCCATCCACACCATGGTTGAAGAATTTGAACCCATCTCCGATGCTCCTGGCCTTACTCCCCTTCCACCTCGTCTTTTGCACACACAGTATGCCTACCTTCCTTCTTTCCATCATATCAGCCAGCTCTCTCCCTTTACCAGTCATAGTGCCAACATTCAAAGTTCTCACTCTCACCTCCACACTCCTACCCTTCCTCCTCTCTCGCTGCCTCTGCACATGCCTTCCCCCTCTCCTTCTCCTTCACCCAACAGTAGCATAGTTTCCACCAGCACCCTGCTGACCAGAGGTGTAAAAACCAGGTCCAGAAAGTAAAAGTCCAAACCATGTATTTGCTCCACTTATGCACTACACCAGCAGGTCCTAGTCAACACCACTCCTCAACTAGGTAGGGGAAACTAGCTAATGGAACCAGCTGGTTTAGTAACATGGTTGGAGCAAATACACGGTTTGGACATTTACTTTCTGGACCTGGTTTTCACACCTCTGCTGCTGACCAACAGTACTGTTGGCGGTGGTTGGTAACCCGGGCCTCGACTGATCCGGTGTGGAAATCTGATTTACGATCCGCATATTTGATTTGACAAAGGTTTTATGCTGCCCTTCCTGATTCAACCGTCCCCATTTAGCTGGGCTTGGGACCGGAACTAAGAATGCACTGGCTTGTGCATCCTCAGTGGCTGGGTTAATTCCCACTGTACTGTATAATTCAAATTCAATGCAAGTTGTGTTGCGCAACACAAACTCAACTACTGTGAACAATGGGAGGGGGAAAAAAATCAAAAACATGAGAGAAAGAGAAAAAAAAAGAAAGGAAAAAAACATCCTAATATCATGTACCAAGACCTCTGTGCTACGTGCCACCCAAATATCCACTCAGTGACAGAAAGAAAAATGTTTAGAGATAAATAAAACTTAAACAGTTAACACAACTCTTTGTCATCCGTATAGCTCTTGATAATCAGTCAGTCCTTTGTACTTCTTCTTGAACTGTGTAATGTTTGTACTTGGAGTTCCATGCTCACACCGTTCCACAATTTTACCCCACAGATTGAAATGCCCATGCTCCTCAAAGTTGTACGAACACATAATGAAATTATATTCCCCTTTTTTATCTGAGAATCTCGTCTCATCTCATCTCATCATCAGCCGTTTCTCCGGGGTCGGGTCGCAGTGCCAGCAAGCTAAGTAGGGCACTCCAGATGTCCCTCTCCCCAGCAACGCCCTCCAGCTCCTCCTAGGGGATCCCAAGATGTTCCCAGGCCAGATTGGACATGTCATCCCTCCAGCGAGTTCTGGGTCTACCCCGGGGTCTCCTCCCAGTTGGACCTGCCTGGAAAACCTCCAAAGGAAGGTGCCCAGGAGGCATCCTAATCAGATGCCCGAACCACCTCAGCTGGCTCCTTTCAACATGAAGGAGGAGCGGCTCTACTCCAAGGTCCCTCCAGATGTACAAGCTCCTCACCCTATCTCTAAGGCTGAGCCCAGACACCCTACGGAGGAAACTCATTTCAGCCGCTTGTATCCGCGATCTCACCCTTTCCGTCACTACCCAAAGCTCATGACCATAGGTGAGGGTTGGAACGAAGATTGACTGGTAAATTGAGAGCTTTGTCTTCCGGCTCAGCTCCCTCTTCACCACAACAGTCCGGTACAACGTCCGCATTACTGCTGATGCTGCACCAGTCCGCCTGTCAATCTCCCACTCCATCCTACCCTCACACGTGAACAAGATCCTGAGATACTTGAACTCCTTCACTTGAGGTAACGACTCACCCCCAACCCGGAGGGAGCAATCCACCATTTTCCAGTAGCGAAACCCGATGAAATTACAACAGCAGAGCTACAGCACCTCGCTCAGAAAAGGGAAACCGGGATCCCTTCCTGGAGCCAGACCTGGGAAGGGAGCTTGCCAGTGAATGTCTGGCGGCTGGTCCTTGGCCCATGGGGCCCGGTCAGACCCAGCCCGAAAAAGCAACATATAGCCACCGCCCCATGGACCCACCACCCACAGGGATGAGCATTGGGGTAGGGTGCAATGCAGGCCTTGCAGTAGGAAAAGGTGGGGACCGGGGCATGCCGACTTCCAGCATCGTAGACTGGTCCTCGGAACGTGGAATGTCACTGCTCTTGACAGGGAAGGAGCCTGAGTTGGTGTGGGAGGTGGAGCAGTACCAATTAGATATAGTTGGACTCACCTCCACACATAGCATGGGCTCTGATACCAAATTCCTGCAGAGAGGCTAGACCCTTTATCTGACAATATTTTTGTATATTACTGGGTAATAGATTGTTTCTTGCTTTGAACATTATTTGTGCTGTGTTAAATTCCACTAAATCCCTGAACTTCAGTGACTTTAAAAATAGCTTGTTGGGGGTCTGCGGTGGTGTAGCGGTCTAAGCATCGGCTTTGTGTCGATGCAGTTGCCCACTGGGGACCGGGGTTCGCACCCCGGTCTCGTCAGATCTGACTATGGCCGGACTCAGTGAAGCAGCAATAATTGGCGGCGCTGTCTTCGGGAGGGGGGCGGAGTCGGCTTGTGTTCGTCGCATGAATGCGTCTCTGTGTGTGTCGGAAAAAGCAGTGGTTCGGCCTGGAGTCGCCTTGTCACGAAAGTGGCGAGGCGACGCCAGGCCGAACCACCGGCCGGAGAGATGCAGTTGGCGAACGCATGCAGTACGAGGGTGGGTATTTGAATTAAGATAGGGATCGATTGGCCACTAAATTGGGAGAAAAAGGGAAAAATCAGAAATAAATTAAAAAAAATAGCTTGTTGGTGTGTTCACCATATCCTACATTGTTAACTATCCTTATGGCTCTTTTTTGTAGTATACATAATGGTTGTAGGTTGGTTTTGTAGGTCTTACCCCATACCTCCACACTAGATCAGATATGGTAAAATAAATGAACAGTACAGAGTGTACGATGATTTATGATCCAGAATGTGACTTGCTTTTCCCATGATGCAATGCTCCTTGTCAGCTTTGCTCGCACATATGTTATCTGAGGTTTCCAGCAGATTTTGTGGTCTAGTACCACACCTAGACATTTATTTTCATATACTCTTTCTAGTTGGACATTGTGGATCACTACTTTTACTTTGGTGTGTATTTTATAATTTCCAAACAACATAAACTTTGTTTTGTCCAGATTTAAGGATAATTTGTTTTTGCCAAACCATCCATCCATCCCTTAGCCAAATCGCTTATTCTGCTCTCAGGGTCGTGGGGATGCTGGAGCCTATCTTAGCAGTCATTGGGCGGCAGGCGGGGAGACACCCTGAACAGGCCGCCAGGCCATCACAGGGCCAACACACACACACATACACACACACACACACACCCCTAGGGACAATTTAGTACGGCTGACTCACCTGACCTACACGTCAAACCACCGTTTTAATTTTCTATTTTGGTCACCTCCAAAAGCGGCTGTAAATTCTCACCAGAACAAAATATCTTCCTGTCATCCGCAAATAAAACAAATTTCCATATTGTTGATATCTTGCATATATCATTTAAGTACAGAATCAACAGTTTTGGACCTAAAACCGACCCCTGGGGTACACCACAAGTAATATCCATTCATGACGATTTATGTTCACCTATCTTTACAAACTGCTGCCTGTTACTTAATTAGCTTCTTAGCCTTCTATGGGTATGAGTCTTGAAAGTAAGTGAGAAATTGTTCATATTTGCAAGCCAGCAAATCATTCACTGCTGATCTCAGCAATGGAGAAGTGGAGGAACACTGGAGGAACCAAAAATAATTAGCCTTTTTCACCCCGCCACCACGTGGAAGTGCAATAGTCTCCAGTGTTAAAATGCTGCTATAAAAATACAATTTCAAGAGTAGGATTAATTACAGTCACAGCTGGAAAACCTCTCCGTAGCTACACTAAAACATTTCCCACAGCTGAGCTGTTTTCTTACCATTGTTTTATGAATGAAAGTCCTCCAGCAGAGCAGCCATTCACCTTCATTCATTTTATATCATGAAAACTGCGATGGTTAAACACAGTTGAAATCTTTTAATAAGGGCTTTGAAATTATGGTAGCCAGGTCTCTGTCATTTCCTGTCAGACTTGGTCGCATAAGAGGATCCGCCTCAGAGGCTGAGCATCCACAGACTGAAAGGCAGAACATTTTTGTTAGGTTTTTTTTTTTTTTGCTTGACGCTGCATATTAACAACTTTTTTCCACATATTTCCCATTCAACCGACTTTGGCGCTGTGGAAAAGTCTTAAAATTCTTATGTCTTTTTCCTAGCATTAGCATAGCAATGATAAAACTTGACTATATTCAGTTTGAAAGGCTTGAGCACCTTTTTAGAGTCCTTGTACAGTACTGTGAGTTGACCATCGTATGAACTATAATTCTTCGTGATTCACATAGAATCAAGTGAAAGTCAATTGTGAAACCTCTACCAACATGCACAACCGAAGATCATGTTACTTTCTCATCTTCATATTGTTGTTTGCCGTGCTTTTTGTCTTAGGTACCAGCATCTGTTGTGCTGTTGTTTGACATACGAACCCCCCTTGAGGTACTTCTTCGACTGCTGACATTTGCAGGGAACCTGAAGGCCTGGAGGCCCTCTGCCCAAGTGGCTGATGAACTGAGAGGGAAGCAGGACTGCCTGTTCCGGGTTCTGCTTGATGAGTCTCCCCAGCTCCACAGCAGACTGCTCCAGCTGCTTTCCCATCCTGTTGGGGAGGTCCAGGCCCAAGTGGCCCGTTTTCTGACATAGAATTCCCTGCACTCCACCCGTGTTCAGCCTTTGCATTTGCAGACGTTACCAAAGCCTTCCATCTAACACCCTTACAGTTCAACCTTTTGTCTGTCAACAGCAACCTTAAACAGGATCAGCCTGTGGTGACCAATTCACACCTGTCGCTGTTCCCCCAGCTTACACCCCCAGAGCCTCCTACTGCTACCTAAGTTGCCTCAATCCACCCTATCCTTGTAAGATTGCCACAAAGACACCTACGTATCAGGCAAAATTTATGACCCTGAACCCACTGCCAAAACAGAGAATGTTCCAGTATTAGCTGTTCATCCCGACCCATTTTACTACTCCTACCATGTAGAGACGTATTCAGCTGGAGAGGTTTCTTGCTTCTCGCTCTGGCATGTATTGGAGGCACCATTGCATGGATGCACAGCCTCGGTCTTCATAAACTGCACTAGATTGGAAATTTTACTTCACACCCTGCTAGTCATGTATTTAGATGTTGGATTGGAAGACTTTTCATAGGTGTGTTTTTGTTTGAATTTTAATTTATTTTAAAAAGATACATTCTGTTGGAGCAATGTCTACATTTACCACATATTCTCCTTGTTTGTTTTTCAATGCTTAGATTGTTTTCATGACAAAAGTGATTGGATCTTAAACACCCCACATTTATAATGAGCCACTCACTTTTTTGCACAAGATGGTGAATGAACGTTTTGCCTTGCTGGGGGCTTGTACTGAGGAGCCACAGAGAAAACGGTGGGTGTATGAGGGGCTGCATATCTACTATTTCCATGCAAAATGTGACAGTTGTTTTTGAATTAGATTTAAGCATTTTGTACCATGAACAAGTTCAGGTATACTGAAATGCTGCACATTTCATGTGTTTCAACACTCCCCTTGTTGGACCCAAATTAGATATCTCAGGTGTATTGCCCAGCAGGAGGCTGACTTACTCATGACTTAGGGTTACATATTTATTTAGAAGTTTGTCTATGGAGTAAGGAATATCTTTTTGTTTCTTTATGCATGCTCAGTAATCCAGACTAGGAAATCACAGAAAGGTGAATCAGTTCATCTGGACACAACATTTAGTGGGAGAAACATTTCATCACTCATCCAAGTGACTTCGTCCATCTCAACTGACTGTAGGTATCCCCACCCTTATAAACAGCACAGCTGCATAATTACCGAAACCAACGATAACTTTCGTATGCAAATAGGCATGACCATTAACTAGAGTTTCAATGGCCCCAAAACACCCTATGCCAGAAATTGGTCCACCCCAAGGATCGGGTCCCCCGGCACAAACAGCAATATAGTGCATGCTGTTAAGTGCCAGGAGGATTGCCGTGACTTGTACATTGGGGAAACTAAACGGACGCTGACCAAGAGGATGGCACAGCACAGGAGAGCTAACACATCAGGCCAGGACTCCACAGTCTACACCATCTACAGGCCAGGACTCCACAGTCTACACCAACTACAGGCCAGGACTCAACAGTCTACACCATCTACAGGCCAGGACTCCACAGTCTACACCATCTACAGGCCAGGACTCCACAGTCTACACCATCTACAGGCCAGGACTCCACAGTCTACACCATCTACAGGCCAGGACTCCACAGTCTGCACCATCTATAGGCCAGGACTCCACAGTCTACACCATCTACAGGCCAGGACTCCACAGTCTACACCATCTACAGGCCAGGACTCCACAGTCTACACCATCTACAGGCCAGGACTCCACAGTCTACACCATCTACAGGCCAGGGCTCCACAGTCTACACCATCTACAGGCCAGGACTCCACAGTCTGCACCATCTACAGGCCAGGACTCCACAGTCTACACCATCTACAGGCCAGGACTCCACAGTCTACACCATCTACAGACCAGTGGCCGCTCTTTCAGGGATGAGGATGTGCACATCCTTGATAGGGAGGAACGCTGGTTTGAATGGGGAGTCAGAGAGGCCATCTATGTGAAGAGGGAACGACCATCCCTGAACCGAGGGGGGCGCTAAGAGTACATCTGTCACCATCTTACAACGCTGTGATTGCAACTATTCCCCAATCCTCTGTGAACAGTACACATGGCCACTGAAACTGTAGTTTATGATCACAGCAATTTGCATATGAAACCGATTGTTGGTTTTGGTCGTTATGCCACTGTATTGTTTATAAGGGTGGGGTACCTGCAGTCAGGTGAGACTGAAGAGGTCACTTAGATGATGATGAAACGTTTCTCTAAATAGACATTGTGTCCAGATGAACTGACTCACCTTCTTGTGAGCTTTTTGTTTTGTCTTTCCAAATGGTTCAATAAATACCTTTTATGTTCCGTAATTTTTGGTTGTCTTTTGACTTTCATTACCAGCCTGATTCTCTTCTTCATATTAAGAACTGTCAAAGTTAACTTGACATTTAAGAGTAATCATAGTTCACCACCAATGAATGCCCTGAACAGTAAGGCTAAAAATAATACTCTGGAATAGAACCGAGTTACTATGGTGGATATTAATATCCTGTAATGTCCATATGTGACGGGTATTAAAACACACATCCAGTCATCAGATCTGTGTTTTCACAATAGTGGAGGCGATCCTCAGTTCAACTCAGTGATGCTTTATTGGCATGACTGCATTAATTACAATGTTGCCAAAGCAGGTGACGGCAAAACAAAAACAGAAAAAGGAAGACATGGATCTGGCAGGAACATAGAACAGCACTTCAACAGCAACTGACAGCAACTGACAGTGTTTTGGTCACTCACGACCCTTAAGCTATGGCATTCTGACACATGTTGTGCCGCAAGCTGTGACCTTTGACCCTCTGCTAAAATAAGTGGCCATTGTTCTCTCTCATCCAGCAGTAGAACATTTGGATTCTGGTTTCAAAATGTCTCCTGGTATTTTTCTCTTATGTTCTGGAAGGTCTCACAATTTAGCAGGAAGTGCATCTCTGTCTCCACCTCACCTGCCGTACAGGGACCACATGTTCTTTGCTCTTTTGGTAGCCAAGAAGTGTTGTGTGTCTGTCCTTTCCATGGCCAGACTGTGGTCACTGAGCCTGTACTGTCTGTCCAGACTGTGGTCAGACAGTCTGGACAGACAGGCAGCCAGTTTGTATTCTCTTTTTTATTATTTATATTCTCTTTTTTATTTCTTTTATTTCTAAATTCACTAAGTCCGCTTGACGACGCTCTCTCTCCCTCTCTCTCTCTCTCCTCCCCCCTCCCCCCGGAGCAGAGGATGAGCTAGAATAGATCCGGCGCATCGGAGTCACACCACTGAGGCGACGCGGCGGGATCGTCGCTAGGACTGCGGAGCGCGCGGCGGACATTTCACATCCTCCGCAGCAGCGATGAGCCGCCGCGACGTCAAGTAGAGGACGGACCCGGAGGCGACGAGCACGACGCTACGAACATGAACGGACTCGCTGCGGCCGCGGGGTCGGCGTCCTGCCGCTTCGCCCACTATTTTGTCGTCTGCGGAGTGGACACGGAGACCGGCCTCGAACCGGACGATGTGGCAGGTAGGGGGGCCTCGCTTTGAGACGACCGGGGCTGAAACGAAGCCATAACGGTATCCTGCCGCCCAGTCGCCGTCCTGTCGCCGTCCTGTCGCCGCCCTGCCCGGGACGGTGACTGGGCGGTGTTATGGTTGTTGTCAAGTGGAGGATGTGTGGGAAGTGATGGCGGGGGGACACCCCAGCCCATGTTGTCTCATGTCTGTTAGATGAGGACAGATAGAATACCTGTTATCTCTGTGGGACACCCCAGCCCTATGTTGTCCCATGTCTGTTAGATGGGGACAGATAGAATACCTGTTATCTCTGTGGGACACCCCAGCCCATGTTGTCTCATGTCTGTTAGATGAGGACAGATAGAATACCTGTTATCTCTGTGTGGGACACCCCAGCCCATGTTGTCTTATGTCTGTTAGATGGGGACAGATAGAATACCTGTTATCTCTGTGGGACAACCCAGCCCTATGTTGTCTCATGTCTGTTAGATGGGGACAGATAGAATACCTGTTATCTCTGTGGGACAACCCAGCCCTATGTTGTCTCATGTCTGTTAGATGGGGACAGATAGAATACCTGTTATCTCTGTGTGGGACACCCCAGCCCTATCTTGTCTTATGTCTGTTAGATGGGGACAGATAGAATACCTGTTATCTCTGTGGGACACCCCAGCCCATGTTGTCTCATGTCTGTTAGATGAGGACAGATAGAATACCTGTTATCTCTCTGTGGGACACCCCAGCCCTATGTTGTCTTATGTCTGTTAGATGGGGACAGATAGAATACCTGTTATCTCTGTGGGACACCCCAGCCCATGTTGTCTCATGTCTGTTAGATGAGGACAGATAGAATACCTGTTATCTCTGTGGGACACCCCAGCCCTATGTTGTCTCATGTCTGTTAGATGAGGACAGATAGAATACCTGTTATCTCTGTGGGACACCCCAGCCCTATGTTGTCTCATGTCTGTTAGATGAGGACAGATAGAATACCTGTTATCTCTGTGGGACACCCCAGCCCTATGTTGTCTCATGTCTGTTAGATGGGGACAGATAGAATACCTGTTATCTCTGTGGGACACCCCAGCCCTATGTTGTCTTATGTCTGTTAGATGAGGACAGATAGAATACCTGTTATCTCTCTGTGGGACACCCCAACCCTATGTTGTCCCATGTCTGTTAGATGGGGACAGATAGAATACCTGTTATCTCTGTGGGACACCCCAGCCCTATGTTGTCTCATGTCTGTTAGATGAGGACAGATAGAATACTTGTTATCTCTGTGGGACACCCCAGCCCTATGTTGTCTTATGTCTGTTAGATGAGGACAGATAGAATACCTGTTATCTCTGTGGGACATCCCAGCCCTATGTTGTCTCATGTCTGTTAGATGAGGACAGATAGAATACTTGTTATCTCTGTGGGACACCCCAGCCCTATGTTGTCTTATGTCTGTTAGATGGGGACAGATAGAATACCTGTTATCTCTGTGGGACACCCCAGCCCTATGTTGTCTCATGTCTGTTAGATGAGGACAGATAGAATACCTGTTATCTCTGTGGGACACCCCAGCCCTATGTTGTCTCATGTCTGTTAGATGAGGGCAGATAGAATACCTGTTATCTCTGTGGGACACCCCAGCCCTATGTTGTCCCATGTCCGTTAGATGGGGACAGATAGAATACCTGTTATCTCTGTGGGACACCCCAGCCCTATCTTGTCTCATGTCTGTTAGATGGGGACAGATAGAATACCTGTTATCTCTGTGGGACACCCCAACCCTATGTTGTCCCATGTCTGTTAGATGGGGACAGATAGAATACCTGTTATCTCTGTGGGACACCCCAGCCCTATGTTGTCTCATGTCTGTTAGGTGAGGACAGATAGAATACCTGTTATCTCTGTGTGGGACACCCCAGCCCTATGTTGTCTCATGTCTGTTAGATGGGGACAGATAGAATACCTGTTATCTCTGTGGGACACCCCAGCCCTATGTTGTCTCATGTCTGTTAGATGAGGACAGATAGAATACCTGTTATCTCTGTGTGGGACACCCCAGCCCTATGTTGTCTCATGTCTGTTAGATGGGGACAGATAGAATACCTGTTATCTCTGTGTGGGACACCCCAGCCCTATGTTGTCTCATGTCTGTTAGATGAGGACAGATAGAATACCTGTTATCTCTGTGGGACACCCCAGCCCTATGTTGTCTTATGTCTGTTAGATGGGGACAGATAGAATACCTGTTATCTCTGTGGGACACCCCAGCCCTATGTTGTCTTATGTCTGTTAGATGAGGACAGATAGAATACCTGTTATCTCTGTGGGACACCCCAGCCCTATGTTGTCTCATGTCTGTTAGATGAGGACAGATAGAATACCTGTTATCTCTGTGGGACACCCCAGCCCTATGTTGTCTTATGTCTGTTAGATGGGGACAGATAGAATACCTGTTATCTCTCTGTGGGACACCCCAGCCCTATGTTGTCTTGTGTCTGTTAGATGGGGACAGATAGAATACCTGTTATCTCTGTGTGGGACACCCCAGCCCTATGTTGTATCATGTCTGTTACATGGGGACAGATAGAATACCTGTTATCTCTGTGTGGGACACCCAGCCCTATGTTGTCTTATGTCTGTTAGATGGGGACAGATAGAATACCTGTTATCTCTGTGGGACACCCCAGCCCTATGTTGTCTTATGTCTGTTAGATGGGGACAGATAGAATACCTGTTATCTCTGTGGACACCCCAGCCCTATGTTGTCTTATGTCTGTTAGATGGGGACAGATAGAATACCTGTTATCTCTGTGTGGGACACCCCAGCCCTATCTTGTCTTATGTCTGTTAGATGGGGACAGATAGAATACCTGTTATCTCTGTGGGACACCCCAGCCCATGTTGTCTCATGTCTGTTAGATGAGGACAGATAGAATACCTGTTATCTCTCTGTGGGACACCCC